>NC_068999.1:52293073-52293646 GCF_001194135.2 Octopus bimaculoides
AAATGGTGTCTTTTATGTGCCACCCGCACAAGCCAGTCCAGGGGCACTGGCAACGATCTCGCTCGAAAATCCTACGGGAGCCAGTCAGGCGGTACTGGCAACGGCCATGCTCAAAATGGTGCATCTCATGTGCCACCCGCACAAGAACCAGTCCAGGGGCACTGACAACGATCTTACTTGGCTTGCCGGGTCTTCTCACGCACAGCACATGTCCGTATGTTAACTGAATATTTATACATAAGTGTGTGTGTGTGTGTGTACATAATGCAATAGGATCTTGGCAAATTAACTTAGAAGCACCTTTATGTATACTAGGATAACTTACTCCAAAAGAATACTTAAATATCCCAGATCATTCAAATGGTGAGTAAAGCAGTTCATATGAAGTTAAACAGTTGTAGTGATGCTTTGAGTCTTCCATTCATATATATATATATATATATATATACACACACACACACACACACACACACACACACACACACACACGTAAAAGTCAAACAATGAGAATGAGTGCTCAACACTACTGGTGGATAGAATTTCTTTATTTGTGTATTAAAGCTATCATTGGTT
>NC_068999.1:52293656-52295780 GCF_001194135.2 Octopus bimaculoides
GAGAGAGAGAGAGAGAGAGAGAGAGAGAGAGAGAGAAAGAGAGAGAGAGAGATAGAGAGAGAGAGAGAGAGAGGGAGGGAGAGAAACATACAATTAGTAATATAAGGTTTAAAAATTCTTATTCATCTCTCCTCATTGTCAAAATAGCTATCTTATAATAGTAATTTATACTACTGTAAACAAATAAGAACACTGCTGCTTGGAACAAACCTGCCGTATAAATGGGTTATTTTTAACGATGTATTCATTAAGGATCTTCAACAAGTACCATTCTACATCATCCTTCTTATCAGCTACTGATGCCTGGAAGAATCAAAAACAGAAATGATTGAGTTATTGCATATACGTTAGAAGAGTGATTGTGTGTGATTTAGTGGATAAGGGAAAGCAGCCAAGATGGAATTTAACATTGAACAATAATTTTATCTGATGCTGTCTACATGCTACATATATAACACGTGTTGCTCTTCAAAAATGGGAGTTTATGAAGTCTAATTGATATCCTGTAAATCTACAAAAGATAAATATAACTCACCTGGAAATCAGAGTTTGTTGCCAACCAGGTATTTTTACGACTTGGACACTTTATTCCCTGAGCAGCACACACCAATGCTTCTCCAATAGTTAAATGGAGATCAATTTGTTTTGCCTGAAAATAACAAATGCGTATGGTTGCTTTTTGTTTCATTCAGAGTAAGACATCAGGTAAATATTATTTTTCAAATCAAGAACCCTACATATTTAATCAAGATTCCAGTAAGATGAAAGGACCTATTATATTAATTTATCATAAATTATATATATAAAGTACTAAATACCTGGACTACTCCCATCAGCCCTTCAATGACCATGTGTCTGTAAGGGAACTCTTCATCTCCAATGCATAAATGCCCAAGACTTATGGCAGCACGTTCTTTATTCTAGAAGAAATAAAAAATACAAAATTCATAAAGAAACTATTATTAGAAAAGATATACAAGAGAATCATCACCATCATTTCTATGTCCAGTGGTTTCCAAGCTTATAGGAGTTGGGTAAGACTTATTGAGGCAGTACTGATGCCCTTCTTGATGTCAGCCCCTACTTGTTTTCAGGTAAGGTACTTTATTTTTCACTTGTTTCAGTCACTGGACTGTGGCCAAGCAGTGGTTAAGCAAGGGCCAGCTTCCAGAACCTGCTGCCAAACACAGCCATTTTGAACAGAAAGTGATGCTTTGCATCTGATGGAATTATGAGGGGATAATTTGTTATGAGTTCATTCCAGATGGTCGAACCATTGATACCAACCTGTACTCCAAACAGCTGGAGTGGATGTATGCCATGGTGCAGCAAAAATACCCGGCATCGGTTAACAAAAAGTGAGCTCTTCTGCAGCAACACAACACAAGACCTTATACTACTCAAGCAGCCCAGAATAAACTCCAGGATTTTGATGGAATTGAACTGATATCCCCTCCAGCATATGGTCTGGACCTAGCTCCCTCACATTATTACTTTTTCCAATCTATGGCTCACTTCCTGTGTTTGCAACACTTCATCAAAGAGGAGGTGGAAGAGTTTTTTGCCTTGAAGGACAAGAACTGGTACCAGCATGGAATCAAAGAACTAGCAGAAAGCTGGCTTCAGATGGTGCAACACGATGGCCTCTACTTTGAATTCTAGTCTGCTTTTGTTGTAACTTGACGAATAAAGCAAATAAGTTAACCAAAATATTGCAAAACTCTTGACTCAACATAATAATATTAGAATAAAATAGCTAATATTACTGATTTGTGTGGAGGCGTGTGGCTTAGTGGTTAGGGTGTCAGCATCATGATCGTAAGATTATGGTTTCGATTCCTGGACCGGGCGATGCGTTGTGTTCTTGAGCAAAACACTTCATTTCACGTTGCTCCAGTCCACTCAGCTGGCAAAAATGAGTTACGCTGCAATGGACTGGCGTCCCATCCAGCTGGGGAACACATATGCCATTGAAACCGGGAAACTGGGCCCATGAGCCTGGTTAGGCTTTAAAAGGATGCATTTATTTATTATTATTACTATGATTTACATAAAAAAAGAAAAAGAAGATTCACCAACCTTCATAGTGCCCTTATCTCTTGTCGACTGGACAAGACTCAACAA
>NC_068999.1:52296132-52306523 GCF_001194135.2 Octopus bimaculoides
TATTCTGTTAATATTTACACACATGAAGGTGGTGAGCTGGAAGAATCATTAGCACGATGGGGGAAAATGCTAAGCAGCATTTCGTTCATCTTTATGTCCCGAGTTCAAATTCAGCCAAGGTCAACTTAGCCTTTCAATCCAATTGGGGTCGATAAAATAAGTACCAGTTGAGCATTGGGGTCAATTTAATCGACTTGGCCCCTCCCCCATGCCAAAATTTGTAAACAATATTTACACAAATCAAAATGAGCACAATATAAACCAGTGGTTCTCAACTGGAATCTATATGATCCCTGGGGGTCCATGCAAGCAAAACAATAAATTGGGTCTACAGTATTACTTTAAGGGTCAATGGAAAAAATTTGCTTTAGATGTATTCATTGCAAGGAAACAGCTAGGTTTCATCCTCTGACATGTTAAATAGTTCAACCAACACACAAGTTAACGCGTGATAAACAAATGGGAATTCTGATGAAAGAAGTACCAATAAAAGTGGCTTTTAACCCTTTAGCATTCAGATTACTCTGTGAAATGTAATACTTATTCATTCAAATTATTTTGAATTTATCATACATTATCTTGGAGCTTTGAGATTTCAATGATGCAATTATTTTTAGAATAACATTGTAAGGTAGGTGTGAGAGGCCTAATCTGGCCAGTTTGAACATAAAACAGGCAGAATATTTGGGCCTGATGTGGCCAGTTTCAATACTAAAGGGCATGGCTATGGGGGTCCACCAGAATAAAATAGTAATCAAAGAGGTCTATAGGCAAAAAATGGCTGAGAACCACTGATATGAAGAAAGCAGCAACATTATCATTGACTACCTAGTTTTTTAAGAGTCTTTGTCATAGCAGCATACATTTCCTTCTGTCCATCTTCCTCCATTGCACCTGGCCTGCTGTTATGACTCAGGTAGCAACTGATGATGTACCCCAAAATCAAAATAGATGAATGCTGCAGCTGCACATTCTGCAAATACAAAATATATTAAATAATTAGCAAATAATCCATAATCATCATCATCATCATCAAGTGGTCTTGTGTTTAGTCTTACTACATCACACCTTGAGCAAGTGTCTACTATAGCCCTGGGACAACCAGAACCTTGTGAGTGAATTTGATAGATGGGAACTGAAAGAAGCCCATTGTATATGTATATATATGTGTGTGTGTGTGTGTGTGTGTGTGTGTGTGTGTGTGTGTGTCCTTGTCTAGACATCATGTGATAGTTGCAAATGAGCATCAGGATCTTATAAGTAAGGTTGTTCCGTCTCAGTCTTCCATGCAAAACATGTCTAGCTCTGGGAAAATATTACCTTATATGGAAACAGGTGAGGACTGACAACAGGAGCATCTGGCTGCAGAAAATCTGCCTCAACAAATTTTGTCTGACTCATGCAAGCATGGTAAAGTGGTTGATTAATGATGATGATAATGATGATGATGGGATACCAGAGGGGGGAAAAAAAAAAGTTTTGCATAGAAATAAAATAATGAACGTTTACTTACATTAGTATCAAGGTTTTCATAGAATTCAGATATATTCTTTACAATGGAATTATTATCTGCAGTATTGTGTAACACAATTGAATACAATTGTGCAGCATGTTCAGTCATGTCATCTTTGGTTGAACAAGACAGACGCTAGGGAAAATCAAAAAGAACATATATTACACACAAATTTCAATATACACACATCTATTATCCTAATATATATATATATATATATATATATATACATAGAGTTTCTATTGTTCTATTTTAGCTCGTTATGCCATGTGGGCAAAGCCTGAGGATCGTGTGAAGGCATTAGATTTGTTATAAAATACTGTTTGAGTTGTTTTCATCGCATGAAACTATTAGTAGCTCATAAAAATATATACTGTGTTTATTAAATAATATATAAATATATGTATATACATACATGTACAAGATCAATTTTCCAGACACTGATGGTTCAGAACCTCTTCTAATTGGCACTAATTTAAACTAGTGTGCAAGTACCTGTATTTCATTTAATTGTTTAAATTTAAGGCGGTGGCTGGCAGAATCGTTAGCACACTGGGCAAAATGCTTAACAACATTTTGTCCATCTTTGCGTCCTGAGTTCAAATTCCACCAAGATCAACTTTGCCTTTCATCTTTCGGGGTGGATAGAATAAGTACCAGTTGAATACTGGGGTTGATATAACCAACTTATTCCCTCCCACAAAACTGCTGGCCTTGTGCCAAAATTTGAAATCGATATTTGTTCAATTCAGAATGCACTGACCAAAGTGACAACTCCTGGCTTAGAAAAATTAGTAATCTAGAAAGGCTTTGGAACCAAAGGTTCTGGGAAATCATTGCTGTACTTGTATATTAGGCTAATCAGACTGCATATTCTGTTATCAACCTCAGAGAAATCTCAGTCATTCAAGACATGAATCTTTAGTGAACAGTACTTGAAAAACAGGAAAATGCAATGCCACAATAAATATTGATTTCAAATTTTGGCACAAGGCCAGCAATTTCGGGGGGGGGGGGATAAGTCAGTTACATTGCCCCCAAAAGGATGAAAGGCAAAGTCAACCTCAGTGGACTTTGAACTCAGAACATAAAGACAGACGAAAAACTGCTAAGCATTTTCCCTGGCATGCTAACAATTCATAGCAGCTCATCGTCTTCCAGCAATTGTTACGTATTGTGAAACAAAATGCTCTTTTGTATTGACAACAGCAGATTTTATATAAAAACTGTCTAGCATTATCATCGCATTGATTTACTTTTGTCAGGTAAACTTAAATTATGTTACTTTACGCTCACCTTTATCCAGTCGAGTTGATTAGAGAACAAAGAAGCAAGGTATGTTGGTGCTCCTGCTACCACTTCTAGTAAACAGTACATGAGACGTCCATCTATGTAAAATATAAACATACAACAGCATGAGCAACAATGTGGAGCAAGTCAAATTCATTATATATAATCACTAAAATAAACACCAGATATTAAAGAAAAGGACTGGAGGGGGTAATATGAAAAACTAAAACCCTTTAAGGTGATGCTCCAACATGGCCACAGTTTAACTCTTGAGCAATATAAATATTATTTTGATAACTATTTCTGAATCTGGTAACTAACTTTAGAAACACATTAAGAAAGTTGACTTCTTACCTCTAATAGAGGGTAGCAATTGCTGTATAAGGTTGATATACATGTACACAGGACCATCTAGCTTATTTGGAAGACTGGCTCCTTCATCAAGTAGCTTGATCACATAACAACTAATTAATGGTGCCTGCTGCTGTTGAATGTTACTGGCTGATTCTTCACTATCTACGTTTTCTACAGCACCTGCGTTGTTAGCCAAACACATCCTCAAAAACAAAATGATCTGAAATTTGAAAGAAAGGCTTCTGTTTAAAAAGAAATGAGAGCTGGAGTGTCTGATATTATCAGGAAAGTAAATTTGTGTGGAGGAAAGAAATCAAAAGTATGAAACCCCCTAAATCCGTGGTTCTCAACTGGGGTCCCAGCAAGCAAAATAGTAAATTGAGGATATACGGTAGTATTTTATGGGTCTGTGTAAAAATTTTGCTTCAAATGTATTTATTTAAGTTTCTTTCTCTAATGTTTTACATAGTTTAACACATTTCCAGTCATTGAAACATGTCCTCTCAAAGAGTTCTATTGCAAACATACACAAGTGAATGGGTGAAAAACAATAGGAATTTTGAAAAAAATATCTATAAAACTAGTTTTTAAACATTGAATAACTACGGGGATCCACCAGAGAAAATGGTAATCAAAGGGGTTCCTAGGCTAAAAATGGCTGAGAATCTCCACTCTAAATGGAGTGAAACTATGAAGAGGATATTTTTTATGACATTTAGGGTAATCCCAAGCTCAAAATTTTGGAATAAAATCCCAATTCTGTGAACCACAATAATGGTTAGATGGTTGTGGTTAAGTTATGCGTTACTTAACAAATTTGATGTTTCCACAGTAGAGGTAAGAAATAATTCTGGTTCCAGGGCTCATAACAAGTGTAAGAAATTAGGGAACAGCTCCCATACTAGACAATAAATTATTTGCTGTCTGTTGAGGTTTTGAATCCTATGACATAAAACACACACACACAGCATGACAAGAGAGAGAGCGAAAGATAGAATATCAAACTAATAACAGTATTCTTAGATTTCAACTGGTAAATTCCACAACTCTTTTCAGGTGTCATACTTCTCTATACTATAGTATAGCATATGAGAGCACTGGAATCGTGTAATAGGAATTAAGATACCTGGTTTCAATCCTAGCCTAGAAAAGTTTACTTCAGAAACAAAACACCAAAATATGATGTGTGTAGATAAGAGTATACGACATTTAATGCAGGGTAGAAACACATAAGATTAGGTTTATAGCCAGATAAATGCATGCTACTTTTGATTATTTAACCATTTAGCATTCAGATTACTTTGTCAAATGTAAAGCTTATTTCGTGTATGGAAATCCTAATCAATATATAACAAATGCTGTACATTTGTTTAAATAATTAAAAAGTGCCAGTCACATGGCATGCATGAGTTTTATATGAACTTGTCCGATTTTTTCTATATATTGCAATTAAAGTGAACAGGAACACATAATTGATTTCATCGCTACAGCATCACGGTTGATGTTACCCCTTCTCATACATTCTGCTGTTGGTTGTGCTTCTGCTATGGCAAGATAGAAATTCACAGTTTACAGCTATTGGATCCTTGTTCTTCTACCAGTGCTTATAAAATAAGCAAATTACAAAACTTGACAGCTTATTTATTCACAATGCTTTGAATTAATCCTGCATTATCTTGTAGCTTTGATATTTCAGTGATGTGATTACTTATTTTTAGAATGACATTGTAGGGTAGGTGTGAGAAGCTGGATCTAGCCAGTTTGCATATAAAACGGGTGGAATATTTTGAGCTGGATGTGGCCGATTTAAATGCTAAAGGGTTAAAAATCTATAAAAAGGAAGTAGAATGAAAAATGTAACTTACCTGTGTAAATGCTTCAGGTGAGAAAGGTAAGGTTTGATTGCCAATGACATAACCAACCTTTGATTCAATTTTCTTTTGAGCCTAAAAAAAGATGTGATAGAAAATATGTTCACAAATCTAAAATCTCTATTTACAGGCGAAATATACATAGAAGATGTTTGGCCCCATGCAAAAACTGCAGGTGTTACTCCAAGTTCAAACACATGAAAATATAAACATTTGAAGACCCACTTAACTGTTGCCAGAATAGAAAGAAATCTAAAAATGAATAGTTTAAAAACAAATGAAATACAAGACAAGAAATCTGAAAAATTGATTTAAATGATGGAAGATTTCCATTTCTTAAATCTGTGATGACATTGAGAAGCTTCAATTTCAATTTTACATTCAGGATGCCATAAGATTAGTTTCTTATATATGAAAGAAACCAGATAAGAAAATAAGATGACAGAGGAATAAATGATTATCTTATAAACTTCATTAGCTTACAGTAGTTTCTGCTGTAAGATGCAGTGGACTCATACTTGAATGCCAGAGTAACACCTTACAGCTTCATTGGAGCCTCGAATATGAAGTACAGGTTATTTGGGAAAAGAATTACATTTATGAACATATATAGGAAAAAGCATGAAACCTGAAATTTTTAAAGAGGAAATGAAATGGGGACTTATATATGACTAAGAATACAACATCCACCTTTGAAGTAGATGCCAGTCCACTGCAGAGTTAACCACCACTCTCCAACTATCACCAATACTCGTTTGCAGCTAAGTGAACTGAAGTAATGTAAAATGAAATACTTTGCACGTAGTGCTACCCCATCCGAGAATTGAACCTACAACCAGGCAATCACAAGCCCAATGACTAAACCATAACACTTAGTGCCTTCACTGTGACATATATCAACCTTAGCCCAAAGCATTAATATATATGTGAGGTGGAACAATTATTTTAATTTAATACTGTTTCTATTACATTTAATGAATTTTCATGCTTAATTAATTGCACTCTCATTACAGCAGGGGTTCAAGATGGCCAGAACCACAATGAATTAAACAAATAAAAATCTACATTATACTTTGTCACACATTTACCTTGTCTTACATTCAGAGGGGGAAAAAAATTTCTGTAAAAAAAAACAGAGAGAAAAAAAAAAACCTACAGTTTATCAATTATGTACCTTATCATGAATATATTTGACCATTTCACAGAAGCTTGGGAGAACAAATTGTTCTTTGGTCTCTTTCTTACTGTACTGTTTTGTCAAATGCAACGTCTTCATGGCTTCATTTCGAATGTCTTCTTTTCTGTAAGAAAAATAAAAGAAAATGTTTATGGTGACTACAAAACGAAAAATATTTTGCAATATTGAGCAAAGATTAGTCCTGTAAAGAGATTTTTATGCTGAGTAAAGTGTAGTGTAATGGTAGATAGGATAGAATGTCTTTTGATATTTAGATAAATTTCTAAGCTGTTCTGAGTTCTAATCCCACCAAAAGTAGCTTAGTCTTTTAATCTGATCCTTCTATTCTCATCATTTAGTATAGAGCCAACCCCTTCAATACTGCTCTTGATTCCATTGAGGGAGTCTTGTCTTCCAAATAACATTGTGACCTCATTAGTGCTAGTGTCACATAATAAGTACTCTTTTTAGATAAGTGCAAGTTAAATTTTTATAGAAACAACTAAAGAAAACAAGGACTTATATAATAAAATTATACTGGACCTTAGCAAACCACCAATCATATTTTCTGCTCACTGATAACACAATATACTACACATACTCTAACTCCAAGATTTTTCTGAAAATGTGTTTAAAATACAAGTATTGTACCTGATTTAAATATTTTATTTCTAAGTAAAAACATGAACCCTCTAAACACACAGCACTCTCCACAACACTTCTATGTGAGAATTCACTATGCCTCCCAAGCAGGTGCTCCTGCTAGAGTTAAAAATCTCTGGCTTAGATCATGATGGTAATACTGCTGACAGTGATGATGATGATGATGATGATGATGATATCCAACTTACACATCTCCAGTTGCAAGCAAGAGAACATATCTTGATGGTATGTGGTCCTCAGGAAACACAGATTTGGCATACTGTACTGAAACTGCTCGAGCTTGGAACATTTCCTGGGGAAGTAAAATGGTAAAGCATGATCTCAGAAGACTACAAGTTGGGCAATGTACAACAACACAAACAAACATACATCTTAATATAGCTTAAACCTCTAAGCACATAAATAACTAACTTCAGCGCCATTTTCTCCATTTAACATTCAGCATAGGTTGGACAGTTTGACAGGAGCTCGCAAACTAAAGGAGTGCACCGAGATCCAATGTCTGCTTTGGTATGGTTTCTACAGCTGATGCCTTTCCTAATGCCAGCCACTTTACAGAGTGTACTGGGTGCTAACTTATAAATAAATAATATAAATGATGACATGGTGCTGGTCACATCAAAGTTTACATAATTTATTTCAATAGATATGTAAATGAGCAACAAAAAACAGCAACAAAACAAATAAAAAAATTTAAAAAGAGCCATCAAGTTAGATACCTCTTCAATGTTTTCCATAATGAGTTCTTCCATTAATTTCTTGTTCTCTTCATTTTGGCCTTTAAATGCTGATGCCATCAAACTCAAAGATTCTTGGACAGCAAGACGAATTTCAGATTCTTCCTAATTATAGAAAAATAACAAACAATAATATTGAGATTATCTAAATTAAAATCTTTCATCAAAATTTCATGTTATTTATGTTCTAAACACCAGTTTAATAATAAAAACAATGATTTTACTAAATTCTTTGTAATTTTCAAAATTTTTTGAAACAAAGGTGGTGTGTTTCAACAGAAATAAAAGGTTAAATGATTTAACAAGAGTTTTGCAACTTGGAAAATATTTAGATTCTAAACAGTTTAAACTAACTCAATAACAAAGCTAAAATCTACAAAAAAACTAGAATAAAAAAATTCTAAAATATTTACTTAAAAAAACCAAAAAAAAAACCCCCATCTTTTCAATATTTAATCATGAACGATTTTCATGTTCAATTTGTCATGAATTTCAAAAGTTGAATATTAAAGATAACAAATGCTGACAGCAATAGTAAGGAAAAATGAATTACATACTGTGCAAACAGCTTCAAAAAACTGCTTTATCAAAGCTATATCATTGGCAACAAGGTTTGGGCACCTCTTTATAATTTTCCCTATAGCAACATAGGTAAGAGCACGCAGTTTATCATCCTGCAAAATAGAAAGAACAGGTAATAAACCAAAAAGCAAATTTAACAAATAATATTTTCATAACAGAATCAAGTCCTGTTGTGTCTTGGGAGAATCATTATGCCAATATTAATAACACACACTGGTTTAATTCCACTTCTTTATTATTAGTCAGTTCGTTAAATATCAAGCCAACTAACTTTCATTTATTTAACCTGTTGATTAAAGAGGCAATCGTTTATTTATTTATTTATTTATTTTTGCTGTTCATCAAAGTTCTTTTGTTGCTAAAAAGATTGTGAATGATAACAAAGAACTTTGACAAACAAAACAGAAAAGAAAAACAAAAAAGATTGACTATTTAACTAACAATTTAAACAAACAATTGATTAGTTAATTGGTTAGATATTTAACCAACTGACTAATAATAAAGGGGTGAAATTGAACCGGTGCATATGTTATTAATATTGGCATAATGACTTTCCAAAGACACAAAATTTGTTTCAACACACGAATTCACATAAAGAATCTTGCAAGCCAAATACAAAAATGAAGTAGAACCAAATCCCTTATTGAGATATTTGTGTAATATGACATGTGAAAATCTTTCATGAACACATACTGTGATAACATCTTCCACAAAGTCGATGGACAAAGAAAAAAACAACAATAATTTAGGCAGAAGGTCAGTGATTTTGAAGAGAGGGAGTTCAGTCGACTATATCAACTCAATATTTGACTGGTACTTTATTTTATCAATGCTGGAGGGATGAAAGGCAAAGTTGACCTCAGCAGGATTTGAAGTTAGGTCATAGGCTTCCAAAATTGGCAGTACAGCCCCATTGGGGGTGATGGAAAGATCCAGGGGGGTAATAATGGAGTGATGGATGTAAAAACAATAAAATAATGGGTTAATTAGGTTAAGCTTTATTTGTGAAATGCAGTCTAGTACATCAATGTTACCTTAGAAAAAGAGACTTATAAAAATGACAAATGCATTTAATTTACCTTCGAACTTTTTAGAACTTTTACCATACTAGATAACAATTCTGCACTTATTGGTTTGAAAACAACATCTGATGCACTGCAATGAGAGAAATAATTCATAATAATATTAAATTTAAAAAATTATTAAAAAAATTGATATACAAGTAAAATGAGAAATGACTGACTGACCCAAGTATATTACTGGTACTTATTTTACTAAGCATAGAGTCATGTTTTGGAAAGATTTGAACATCTACCTCATAGATATCACTAATATTTTTGTTACTGACTCTCAGGGGGAATGAAGGATAATGCTGATCCTGGTGGGATTTGAACTCAAAGTCACTATTGTAAATCTTTTGATTCTATTGCCTCTGAACCCTCACCATATTTCTGCAGAGAAATATCACTGGAATCCTGGCTTAAGCACCCCATATAACAACCCCTATAACTTATTTGTTTTTTTTTAATTTTCAGAAAATTTTTGAAAATTTGTGTCCTACACATGGAAATTCATACGATAATGCAAAAGAAATTTTTGTGTGTGATTTAAGAATGATTTAGCTGTTGTTTTTAGCACATCTCACAACCACCTGATACCTTTTCTGTTTCTTTGTCACTCTGACATGTATTAATGTTTTACAATATTTTTCTCCTCTAAACACATTTAATGAAGCACCCAATTTTGAAATTATAAACAGAAATAAATGGCACATTCGGACTGTGTGTATATAAGATCCATGACAAAACAAAAAATTTTGATAATGAGTGAAAATTTTAGGATTTGGCAGGGGAGGTGAAGAATTAAAAAAAATAAATTTTTTTCTTTCTTGCATAATTGTACGAATTCCCGTGGGTTGAGCATAAATTTGCAAAAATTTTCTGAAAATTCCCAAAAATAAAAAAGTTATGAGGAATTGTATTGGGGTGCTTAAATCAGAACTCCACCATCCATATCTACTGGAGATTATCTCTCTTACACCATGCATCATTAGACACCTGTTCTTAAGAGCTTCGGTGAAAGCAATATTGTTGCCCTTGACATCAACAAAACAGTCAACCGTGACACTGAATGAGAAACACTACAGCTAAGTCGCCTACCTATGGTATCCACTTGCCAACTAAGTACCAATATTCCCCCCCCCC
>NC_068999.1:52306556-52306993 GCF_001194135.2 Octopus bimaculoides
CCCAATGAGTATAATCTCTATTCCAACATCAAGGTGTAATTGGAATGATGGCAGAATGTGAACTCTTTCAAACATTTTTTACTCGCTTCAGTCATTGGACTGCAGCCATGTTGGAGAAGAGCCATGAAGGGTATGGTTTATTAATTGCTCCCAGGAATCAGTCCATCATTTTTACTAAACCACTAAGTTGCTAAACAAACTAACACTTATTGTTAAGCAGGAGATGGAGGGATACAAACACAAAGACACATACACATGTGTGTATGTGTGTGTATATATATATATATATATATATAATCATCATCATCATCGTTTAACGTCTGCTTTCCCTGCTAGCATGGGTTGGACAATGCTAGCATACTCAATCCAAACATGATCGAGCAAGAAAAAACATGAAAAAACAACAACGCGAGGATGTGGTACACGTAATGTGTTAT
>NC_068999.1:52307057-52308709 GCF_001194135.2 Octopus bimaculoides
CATACATACACATGTATATGTATATATGTATGAATGTAGACAGGTTTCCACAGTTTCTGTCTACCAAACTCACTCACAAGGAATTGGCCAGCCTAGGGCTATAGTAAAAGACACTTGCCCAAGGTACTATGCAGTGGGACTAAATCTAACCCTATGTGGCTGCAAAGCAAGCTTCTTAGCCATACAGCCATGTCTAGAGAGATCAAAAGTATCATAATTTCATCGTACCATGAAGAAATGATATCATTTACAAATTCCTCATTACCACAACTAATCTAAGAGCAAGTAAGACTCCAGATGCTAGTAACTAGCTCTGGATTCAGTAGTATCAAATAGATGCGAGATAAATCCCCTACCCTGTAGAGTGGAAGCTGGTCCAGTCTAGGAAACTTCCCAAGAACACATGGAAGCTTATTCACATTGTTTTGAATTAATCATGCATTATCTTGTAGCTTTGAAATTTTGATAATGTGATTGATTATTTTTACAATCACATCATCATAGGTAAAAGTGCCAGAACTGACCAGTATGAATGTAAAACAGGTAGAATATTTTGGCCAAATATGGCCAGTTTAAATGCTAACGGGTTTAGAGTTCAAACCTTAGAAATAATGAAACATCTATCAACCTGATGAATACACATCTATCCCAATGGTTCTTGACCAGGAGCCATACAAGATTTTGTTTTTAAAATTAACATGTAATAAATTGGTTATACTTCTGCAATACATAAAATATTTTAATTTTTTTTAATACAATTCCTTATAATATTTAATTATAAAAATATTACAGGAGTTTTTAAACATCAAACAGCTATGGGGGTCCACCTGAGTAAAATAGGAATCAAAGGGATACATAGGTAAAAAATGGTTAAGAACCACTGATCTGTCCAGTCATTCAACATGCTAGTAATAGCAGCCAAATTTCCCTCAAATCACACTTTACCATCTAAAACAAGAAAGGGCACAAAAGACAATGTAACTCTGGCTAAGAGAAATTTTATTTTCTTGAAACACTCCTCAGCAGGGGTCTGAGCTGATACTAAAGGAAAAAACAATCTCACAATGGACAATGAGCCATTGCTACAATAACTCATCCACTTGTACATCTCAAAATATTGGTCAGCTGAAATATTAGAAAAGGGAAAGGCAGGCAGTGGTTCTGGTGATTAGTCTTACTTACTTGTAGCACACATGGTGAACGAGTTCTACAGTCATCAAACTTAGGCGGGCATGATTGTTGGATGCAAACAGGCAGTGGAAAATCACCTAAAAGTCAGATAAAACGAGAGCATTATGACCTTTCCAGTATTACACAATATTGTGTGTGTGCAATGGAACTGAAACCCAAACCATGTGGGTGGGAAGCGAACTTCTTAACTAGAGCCACACCACACTTTATTTATATATATATATATATATATATATATATATCATCATCATCATCGTTTAACGTCCGCTTTCCATGCTAGCATGGGTTATATATATATATATATATATATATATAGGTGAGAAAGTTGGTATGTGAAAGCACGTGGTTGGATGTATAAAAGATAATAAGAGTGAAAAAACTACAGAAGGCTTGTGTTACATGGTTAAAGTATACTTTAACCATGTAACACAAGCCTTCTGTAGTTTTTTCACTCTTATTAT
>NC_068999.1:52308719-52315558 GCF_001194135.2 Octopus bimaculoides
CTAGAGCCACACCACACTTTATTTATATATATATATATATATATATATATAGGTGAGAAAGTTGGTATGTGAAAGCACGTGGTTGGATGTATAAAAGATAATAAGAGTGAAAAAACTACAGAAGGCTTGTGTTACATGGTTAAAGTATACTTTAACCATGTAACACAAGCCTTCTGTAGTTTTTTCACTCTTATTATCTTTTATATATATATATATATATATATACACACAAACATACACACAAAAGATTAGGGTTCAGGTGAACCAGGCACTTAAATGGTAAGGTACAGAGTTGGGTCAAAATTAAAATGCATACACAAAAAAGATAGACGAATACATACACAGGTACCAACGTACCAGCAGTAAGATGTTCAGGTTATGTATACGATTAATTGAACTTAACTGAGCTTGGGCTAATCAAGAATATACACACACATATATATACATACATAAGTAATTATTTTAGACTTTCGTATACACCTGGTAGTATGCCTATTTAAAGCATGTTCACTGTCTGTGGCTACCTGATGTCATCAACAGTATGGATATAAATGTCACTGGATTTACTTCAGGAATTCCTTTGTGCCCGTTGTGTATATAACAAAAGAGAGATTAATTATATATAGGTCCACTACCAATATAAAAAAATTGATTGTATCCATTCCATGTCATTCTAAACTATGAAACCCTGTATATTTCCAGCTACAGGCAAATAACAAAATACATTATAATCAACCCAAGCAAAACTGAGTTTATTGAGCAAAGGACCTTTTGGAGAGTCACCTGATGAGACACATCTGCACCAAAGAATGCACCACAGCCAGTTGCCCAGAATCTTACCCACGAGGGGCTGATGCAGGACGGGACAAAACAATCATTGTGATTAATAAAGAATCTCATGAATTCCATTTTCTCTTTGTCAGTGGGACTGAACCTGAGACTACCAGGTTGGGAAGCAAGCTTCTTAAACACACATCCATGTCTGTGCTTATTGGTGATGACAAACCATTGGTAAACTGCTTAAGATACTTGAAAAAAGAGTTTTAGAAAGTCATGCCTACCTGTATACAAGCTGGGAAGACATTTGTGGCTTCTCTTGACTTGAGAAAGTACGGGAATATCTTCAGCCGTATCCGGGTACTGGCTGGAGTCTTCCTACATTCTGGTTTTACTTGGCTTTCCTTTTAAGAGACAGAAAAGATAAATGTTATTTTATGTTTTTTACAAGCTGTCATCATCGTCATCCTCATTTTATGCCTACTTTTCTGTTTTACAGGTCAGATGGAATTTGGTGAAGTAGATCTTTTTTTTTTTTTTTGTATAGCTGGATCCTTTCCTGTTGCTGACCCATATTTGTTTCCAAGCAAGGAAATAATTCCCCATGGAAGACAGGAAACAAACAACATTACTTGTACAGCAATGCTGCTCATTTACAATCATTATAATAATGTCAAGACAGGGGTAAACACACACACATACATACATATCCGAGGGTCAAGACAGGGGTAAACACACACACATACATACATACATATCCGAGGGGCTTCTAAGTCCACTCTGCTGAGTGGTTGGTTTTAGTAAGGGCAAAAATAATATCAATAAACTTACTTTTCCTTTAATAACTGTAGTTCCAAGAAATATAGAAAACAGTTTATTCATAATGACCAAGGAATTCCAGTTAATACTCCTGAATATTAAGTAAAAACAAAAAGTAATAAATAACTGAAGAATTTCAATGAATATCCTTTCACTACTTTATTCACAACACTTAAATATTAGCCATATTTACTATTAGTATTTGACTAAAGTTGTAGCAAAAATGTGACTAAAGAATAAGACAAATACAGACTTTAGAATCTTTGGCTTTTGTAGTTGGTTTGCAAAGTTCTTGATGTGAACTAGTGTGTTGAAATAGATTTTGCTATTTTGTTGTATCTTGGGAGGGTTATTACGTCAATAATAAAACCATGCACTAATTGATTGTTTGATCATTTGGTCAATCAATTAGCTAAGTTTGTCAGACAGGGAGTAGAGAAGACAAGTCATTGATGAGGTAGCAAATGGCAATGAAAGGACTCTGACAAACCCAGCTGGCTGATCGATTGACCAAAATGATTTATAAAATAATTATATTGATTGGGTAAATGGATAACCATTGACAAATAACAATAATAAAAGAAGTGAAACAGAACCAGTGCATGTGTTTATCATTGGCATAATGACCCTCCCCTGAATAAAGACAGTTTTTTAAAATCATTCAGTTGATCAATCTATCTTTTATTTGTTTTGGTCATTGGACTGTAGCCATGTCCGGACCATTGTCTTGACAGTTTAGTCAAACAAAATGACCCTGGTACTTATCTTTTTAAAATAAGTACTATTTTTTGAAGTCTGGTACTTATCCTATTGGTCTATTCTATTTACCAAACTGCTGTTATGTGGATGTAAACAAACCAACATTGACTGTCAAGCAGTGACAGAGAACACATGCACACACATACATAAGTATAGACTAATCTTTCAACTACTCTAAACATTAGGATTAATAGTTTGAACACTATATTAATAGAATGTCTGGAATGCAATGGAGACAACAAGGTTGTCAATAAAACTACTACTTACCCCATAACTTTTTTCAGTTCCATATCTCCAGCTGTTGCTATGCTATAGGGGAAATAAATAGATAAACATACAAATGAAGAAGGTTGGCGTGGTGATGATGATAATTATGATGGTTTCCAACATTGATCCAAAGCACACATTTTAGGGGTACGAACACAAACAGTTCCTGACATGCTTATTTTTATTAACTTTGAAAAGGATGAAAGACAGAGTTAAACATGACTGGAACTTGTATTGATAATATTGAGAGTGGTTGGTGGTAATAATATTGATGGTGTTGGCAGTTAGACTGCAATGTTGAAATTGTCAATGGAAGACTTGGCAACTGGAATAATAGGAAACAGATAAATTGTTGTGATTGGTTGTGGTTATAGGTATTAGTGTTGGAGGTAGTAGCTTCTGTGGTAATGACTTTGGCAGCAGTAGTTTTAGCAATGATGGTGGTGATGGCTGCAGAGTGAAGTTGGTGACTAGAAGGCATTTAATATTCAAAAACTGAATGAAAAACATCACCTAGTATTTATGAGGGGCATTTCAGAAGTTTTGAGACATTTTCGTGAGAAGCAGTTATAACTGTCCTAGATTACTGTAATCTGAGTATGTCATTTCTATACATCTCATAAGTGGATGTGCCAACTTTTTTTTTATTCCAGATTGAAGAAAACAGCTGTAACACACACCCTACTAAACTGCCTGTCACAATCCCATCCTTGTAACCAAATACTTGACAGAGATGGGAATTAAAACTGTCCCTCAGCCTCCCTGCAGTCCTGACCTTGCTCCTAGTGACTTTTGGTTGTTCCCCAAGCTGAAGGAGAACCTCAGGGGCAATCATTTTGAAGACATTGAGAAGATAGGGTCTGTGACAAGAGTCCTGGACACCTTGACTTTGGAGGACTTCCGTGAGGCCTTCACAAAGTGGCTGGAGCACTTCAACACGTGCACTGAAGTCAAAGGATCCTACTTTGAAGACTAGTTTTGTACTTCTTTGAAATTATTAAATGTCTCTCTTGAAAAAGTCTAGAAGCTTTCAGAAAGCACCTCATAGCAATATTGTGAATATGGACATTGATGAATATTTTAAAAATCTAACAACTGTGTTTTTGTTCTGTTTTAACAATGTTTCTTTTAACAACTGTTTTCTGTTTCCAACAATTAAATAAACTGTACCAAATTACCTGGTTTTTTGTGGAGCACCCTGTTGTAATAAAAAAGATGACATTTAATATAAAAAAGAAAAAAATTTGAATGTAAACCTTACCTATGTCTTGTGTCAGCAGCACCAATGATGTAATGGCATACAACTTTCTCATCAGGAAAGATACCGGAACCTAGGAAATTCAAAATACCCAGTTTGCATTTTTCTAACTCTTCTGGCTTTAGAGGATTGTCACCTGTAACTCTTTTCAATGATTGTTCACTCATTCCTGGAGGTGGTATAGCAGGAGTAGAATTATCCCCAGAGGTCACTGTTGCATGAGCACTGTAGATAGAAAAGTTAGGGTGTCTATATATATATGTATATACACATAATTATATATATATATATATATACACACACAATTATATATTCATATATATATATACATATATACACACACAATTATATATACATACATATGCATACACTATTATATATACATACATATATATATACACACACACATTACATATACATACATTTATATATATACACACACATAATTATATATACATCTATCTATCTATCTATCTATATATATATATATATCACCTTTATATCAGCACACCTGTTTCTGGCCCTTTTCTGTACCTCTCTCTCACTTTCTATCTTCTCTCTCTCACTGGGTATCCATGTACCTCCTCCATAGCAAGACACCTATTTCTGCCTCTCTATTTCCCTGTTACACTCTAACCTTTCACCATTTGATACTCGATCATCACCTCCTCTAATGCCCCCTCTGTTGTGGCAAGATACCTGCTTCTGTCTCTTTGTCACACTCTAACTTTCATCCTTTTGGGGGTCAATAAATTAAGTACCAGTTGCGTACTGAGGTCGATCTAATCAACAGGGCCCTCCCACAAAATTTCGGGCTTTGTGTCTAGAATAGAAAAGATATTGATATTTAGCATTATATAATGCAAGAAATGTATAATAGAGGAAACTAACTCATTGGATCATATATATTGGAACATCATGGATGCATTCTGGATTCAACACTCAGATATTATGTAAAGGTTGTAATCATATGGAAACCATATGGACATAATAAATCTGTATTCACCTCTCGTACCTCTTGCTCTTATGGTTATCATTTACTCTTAGTGGGAACATTTACTACTTGTATGTCTTGAATTTTTGGTTCCATGCACAAGTTAAAATTACATCATAATTTAATTACTATGTGAACTGATAGCCAGTTCATTGTGGGAGAGCTTACTGTGAGTTCTGTTTGAGTTATGTGTGTGTGTGTGTGTGTGTTGTTTTTTGTACGACAATATGATTTCTCTAGGTTACATGTCATCAATATGTTTACAAAGATACTTACTTGTAAGGTAACAGCAACACATCCATTACGTAGTCCAAAAACAATCGGCTAATATTCGGTCTCTCTGAGAATTGATACATCTGTTCAAGTTTGGAAGGATCACTTGGAATTTTCACATGTTGTAAAGCTGGCACCAACAACTGGAATAAACTGTGTTTAAAAAGAAAAACAAAACAATTTCATTAGGGATATACTAAAAAGATCCATTAAGAGTTCTATTTTACTTTCCATTTTGAAGAAGATATAGTGAGATTGGGTTTCAGGTTGTTGGATGTTGAACAGGTATGACTATGTAGTAAGAAGATTGCT
This sequence comes from Octopus bimaculoides, assembly GCF_001194135.2. Lineage (NCBI taxonomy): Eukaryota > Metazoa > Mollusca > Cephalopoda > Octopoda > Octopodidae > Octopus > Octopus bimaculoides. The sequence goes on from NC_068999.1 coordinate 52,314,179, forward strand.
TCTCAACCACATGGTTTTGAGTTCATTCCTACTGTGACACCTTGGGCAAGTGTTTTCTATTATAGCCCTAGGTTGACTAAAGCCTTGGGAGTGGATTTGGTAGACAGAAACTGAAAGAAACCTATCATATATAAATGCGAGTGAGTGAGAGAGAGTTTGTGTTTTTTCATTCCATTAACGCTTGACAACAACCCTTCAAGGTGGTGCCTTAGTTGAATGACTGAAACAAGTAAAAGATAAAAGGTATGTGTGTGTGTGTGTGTGTGTGTGTGTGTTATTGTCACCTTGCCTTGACATTGCCCGTTGGTTGTGAGTTTCACTGTCATACAGGCAGTGTCCTTCTTTCTAAACTAACACGTCTGGTCATGGAGAAATGTTACCTTACATGGAAACAAGTGAAGGTTAGTCAGAGGAAGAGCATGTGGCCACAAACAATCTGCTTCAACAGACACTCTCCAACGACCCGTGCAGGTATGAAAAGGTGGGCATTAAAATGATGATAATGTTACCTTGTCTCACAGACATGGTAACAAAAGATCAAAAGATGTGGCAATATGTCATACAACAAATCCATCTAAACCAGGCCAGCATACACAGGCAGCTGTTAAAAATGCTAGTGATGAATTATAATTATGAGGAGCTTTGTGACACAAGCTGCAGCAAAACTGCACAATTAGCGACAGTTTATTGATCATCAATGCCAAACTGAAATCTTTTTTTCAATGAATGTGAATTAAGATGTTATAAATCTTAGATTTGAGTTTTGTTGTCTTCACGCCGAAACCTTTTACACTTTCACCTCAAAATAATTAATGTTTTTAATCTATATAAATTCAATACAATACCTTAAACACCTTCACATTAAATATGGAGACAATTTTTTTAAAAATTAATAAACTTTATTTATATATATATGTATAAAACATACAAGAAGCAGATATTGTACTCAATAGTTTATGGAACATACACATATTTCAGAAAATTGCCATAACTACATAATAGTTGAAGAAACATTATATAATCTAGCAATTTACCTCATCAGTGATCCACAATAAATATGACAACAAATATTGAAGGGTAAATATAAATACATTTTTCCAGTTATGCAAATTATCAACAACTCTGTATGCTGCACGATGTAGCAGAGGCCAAAAATATGGACCATAAATGCACATACCTATCTTGCTGGGGTTGTGGTCGACCTTCAATACAGTTTAATAAGTTTGGTATGAGTTCTGCTTGTTGAGCAGGTTCAAGTCGAGGGTAACCTTTCTTAATATAAAGTATAGTAAAATTCTGCAACAGAAGAAAACAGTAGTAAAAAGCCATCATCATTTATTTGCATTGGAAAACCAGGATATATATATATATATATATATA
>NC_068999.1:52315725-52319640 GCF_001194135.2 Octopus bimaculoides
TTTACAGTGAATTTTCATTGATGAGTTTATGAACCTTGGTTCTTTTCCCTAAAACTATATATATATATATATATATTGCTTATGCCAAGAAATTAGAAACTTCAAGTGATATGAAATAAATTGTTTTTAATGGTGGAGCTCAAAAGATGGAGCTATAAATAATAGTTTCTAATTTTGGCACAAGGCTAGCAATTTCGGGGGAGAGGGTAAGTCAATTACATCGACCCCTGTAATCAACAGGTATTTATTTAATCAACTCCAAAAGGATGAAAGGCAAAGTCAACCTCGGTAGAATTTGAACTCAGAATGTTAAAGACAGACGAAATACCATAAAGCATTTTGCTCAGTGCGCTAATGATTTACAACTTACTGCCTTAGATAAAGTTATACATAATAGCATGTAGAATATTAGGTTAAAAAAAGCCTTCAATAGAAAAAGTTGAAGGTTACATATATCTATATGTATGTAACATCAAATCCATTACATTGATCAGGCATTTTATGAACAAAAGAACCATTGGCCTCATGATTCCAACAAAGCAATCACTAGTTCAATAGATTTCTGATGATGTGTGATTCAGACAGAGGAAAAAAATGTCTTTTTTTAAATTTTATTTTGATGCACAAATTTATCAGTATATATGATATAATGAAGGAAATTGTTGTATACAGTGCTCAGGTGCACTACAACTAAACAAAAAGACAAAACAAAAGCCATCAGGTGTACTGTTGGCGGATTTCTGGAAGCATGGAAGTTTTGAAGGATGTAGTGTCACGACAGCTAACATGAGATGCAGATAGTTTATTCCATGCTTCAGCAATTCTGAGTGTAAAAAAAATGTTTCTGAAAGTCATGGGTACTGTGTTGTCTTTTGATTTTATAAGCATGTCCACGAGTGTTTGTCACATGGAACTCAAAAAGGTGCCCAAGGTTGTTGTTGGAAAGATGGTGGATAATCTTGTTTATAATAAACTTTATTTTATATTTCTTACCTACAAGAGATGATGTCCGATCTTTAGCATATGGCTGTATGTCTTCTCAAACCACAATCACAAGAAAAGGTGTTGATGAGAATTATCAACAAAAACAAAGCTGATAAATAGGCACAGGTGTTGCAAATTAAGTTTCATTACCAATAAACATCAGATTGGACGACACTTTACTCAACCAAGTAAAATATGTAAAATATGACCTGGACCGTAAAATGCTAATGTAATACTTATGTTCCCTGTTGACAATACATCCGGCTGCTTTGTGCTTTCAAAGATCAGTCGAGTATAACACTATCTTGCTTGAGAAACAGGTAAGGAATGGCAACAAGAAGGGGATCCAGCCATAAATGCAGACTTAAATAAGTCCCCATCCGACCCATGCCAGCATGGAAAAACAGACATAAAATGCATGAACAAACAAATCTTTTATCTCCCTTGTTTTATATTTTACTTATTTCTGTCACTGGACCGTGGTCGTGCTGGGGCATGGCCTTGACAGCGAACTTTATTTCCATCTTTATTAATACAATGTTGTCATTTCATGTAGCCGCAAGCCCTTATCGTCAACAATAAATATAAACCCAGACATATGCAAAGAAAAATCCCACCCAAAATACAATGTTACAGATTTTCATATTTGACATTGGCTTTGATCCCATTTCTGAGTTTGGTATCTACAAGGGTGTTAAACTTCAGCTCAGTGACTCATCTTATACATATGTACTGGTTGACATAATAATATGCCTCTGTACAGTTACCATGGAGAGCCAATTAACCTATGCAAACATGAAGCATTCTGGGTAATGAATTGAATAGCAATGATGGTGATAATACCAGTGACAACAACAACAACAACAACACCAGCAGATTTGATTTGTTTTGTTATACAAATCAATACAGCACACTGTCAGATGCTCATTTTTATTGAATATTTTATTTATCTCCTTCAAGCGCAATAAAAGTCTCTAGCTTTGTTTTCTTATCGTCAAGAGCAAGGCAGTGTTCAGCACTCTTCATAAGGCCTCTGAAAACTCGTGGACAGAACAGAGGCAAGATACACCCCATACTGGAAACTTGACTCAAATGTTCACTAGGCAGGGGACACCACTAAAGACACCATCATCATCATTTAACGTCCATTCTCCATGCTGACATGGGTTGGATGGTTTGACATGGAGCTGGCCAGATTCCAGTTGTCTGTTGTGGCATGGTTTCTACAGCTGGATGCCCTTCCTAATGCCAACCACTTAACAGAGAGTGCTGGGCGCTTTTGACATGTCACAGGTCCAGGCGCAATTATGCAGCACCAGCTTGGGTGCTTTTTATGTGGTACCGGCACATGAAATGACAAGCCTGTATATGTGGATGACAGCAATTTTACTAAGCTTAACGTGTCTTATCAAGTACAGCAAATCACCTCACCTCCCAGCCCCTTGTAATTTCCTCAGTGAGGCCCAGCATCCAAAGATCCTTTCTCACCACTTTCTCCCACATCGTCCTGGGTCAACTCCTTCCACAGGTTCCCTCCACAATTAGAGCTCGGCACTTCTTTATGCAGCTGTCCTCATCCATATGCATCACATGACCAAACCAGCACGGTCTTCTCTCCTGCACACATCTGATGCCTCTTATACCCAGTTTTCCTCTTAAATCATTTACACTCTGTCATGCATGCACACTGACATTGCCAATCCTCTGTAGTCAAAACCTAAACCGGTTGAGAGGTAGTCTATCACCTAAGTAGGCCAAGGTAGAAATTTGAACTCAGAAAAGAACAGGTCTGGCTGTGTGTTTAAGAAGTTTGCTTTCCAACCACATTTCAGGTTCAGTCCCACTGCTTGGCACTTTGGACAAGTATCTTCTATTATAGTCCCAAGCCAACCAAAACCTTGTGAGTAGATTTTGGTATATGGAAACTATAAGAAACCTGTAATGTATATGTGTGTGTGCATGTGTATATGTGTGTGTGTACACGCACACGCACACACACACACACACACACAATGGGCTTCTACAGTTTCCATTCACCAAGTTCACTCACAAGGTACTGGCCAGTCCAAGGCTATAGTACATTTGCTCAAAGTGCCACACAGGGAGACTGAACCCAAAATAATGTGATTGCAAAGCAAGCTCTTTACCCACATAAGCCATGCCTGCTCCTATTGTTAATTTTGAAAAAAATACAAAAGATCAATTAGGCCTTAGTCACACTTTCTGATAACTGCAGTTGTTGCATAACCTTAAGTCAATTTTGATCAAACAGACCTCTGATCAAAAGCATTCAAGCTATGACCAGCCCGTCTTTTCAGAGGATGTCTAAATTTACATTATTTAACGCGTTTTTTCTTTTTTTTTTTAAGATAGTAAAATTTGATTTGGGTGAGACTGACTGCTATTTCTAGTAGATTCAGCACACATATAGAAGTTCCCTCTGTGATATTTATGTAGTCTATCTGCAGCCCACAACCTCACTAATCAACAATTTATAGCAGCATTTGAATCCAGCACTCTAAGTTAACAAAACACTAGCTAACTATAAACTGTCCTTACTCGAGTCAAGTCAGCTGTATTTCTTCATGGTACCTGTTTTCATTTGTATGCACCGAGTTACCTAGGACTTAATTATCTAAATACATTATGATCACTGGTGCAAAATAATTTACAGCAGGATGTGCTGCTTAACACAAACCACTCAACCGTAAAATGAGTGTGGCATCTATCTTTCAGCTAGGTAGGTGGAGACAAACTGAATGATATTGCATAATAGATACATTATGATTGATAATTGAAAACATAATAATTGACAAAATAATAATAATGGCTTCTAATTTAGGAACAAGATCAGCAATTTTGAAGGGAGTGGCATTAATCAATATCATCAAGTCTAGAACTCAGCTTGTATTTATTCCACTATTAATTCGG
>NC_068999.1:52319650-52321873 GCF_001194135.2 Octopus bimaculoides
ATGAAAGGTAAAATTCCTTTTGGCAGGATATGAACTTAGAGAGTAAAGAGCCAGAACAAATATCACAGCTCAAGGCCAACCAGTGAACTGAAAGTCAATTTGGTAGAAAACTGCATGCATGCATGAATGTACATATATATGTATTCATTCGTGTGTGACTATGTGATTGCTTACATTTGCACTTTTCAGAAAATTGCTAACCTACAAGTGATTTACATAGTTGTCATGCTCCTCTGAATTTTCAAAGGTATGTGAAATAAAAGATTCTTTACTTGATAGATGAAAACTATGTATGTATGTACATACGTATGCATTCATGCATGTCTGTGTGATTGCTTACTTACAAGTGAATTACACAGTTGTTATGTTCCTATGTATTTTCAAACAGGTGTGTGGAATAAAAGACTCCTTACTTGAAAAAAAAAAAAAAAAAAAAAAAAAACAGGTAAGGGTTAGCAATAGGAAGGGCATCCAGTTGTAAAACAATGCTTCAATAATATATTCATCTAACCCATACTAGCAGGGAAAAAACAAGACTTAACCAAAAAAAAAAAATAAATAAATAACCCTCATGTTGCCAGTTTAGTTAATATTACCGATAGATATTTGAGAAGATATGGCAGCTTTAATACATTCATATAATCTTGTGGCATTGAAAGATACAAGTATTTATGAAAACAGAGAGGAATCTGTGAAAGTAAAATCAATCTTTTACTATTTGATATTCTACAGCAACATTATTCTTTCAGGCAGCCTTGGCAGAAATATGCCAAATGATTGTATTTCTTTTCCTTTACAAAAGTTCTATATTAAGAAAAAATTGCAGTAGGAAATTTGTTTTGGTAATGGAAACTTGACAGTCCTATTCTTGGGATCTACATTTATCTTTATCTCTTTATTTTTTTGCTTGTTGCAGTCATTTGGCAGTGGCCATGCTGAGACACCACCTTGAAGGGTTCCACTGAACAAATCAACCAAAATACTTATTTTTAAGTTAAGTATGGTACCTCCTATTCTATTAGTCTCTTTTGCCAGACTGCTATGTCACAGTGATGTAAAGAAACTAACACCAGTTGTCAACCAAGAGTTGGGGACAAACACATGCATACACACACACACACACACACATATATATATAACGATCATCATCATTTAATGTTTTCCAACCCTTACCTGTTTTTCAAGTAAAGAACATTTTTCTTATATTCCAGAAGAATTTACTGAGCTATAACTGGGGACTTTTGTTGACAGGAAGTGTCAAAAAAGGCCACCATCCTTTATAGGACTGCCACATTCTGTTGGCATATAAACATAATATATATATATATATATATATATATATATAGACACATAAGTGTGTGATTGTGTGTGTGTACACTTATACAATAGGTTTCACAATGTTTTTGTCCACCAAATTCCCTTACAAGGTATTGGTTGGCCCAGAGCTATTGTGGAAGACACTTGCCCAAGATGTTGCTCAGTGGGATTGAACCTAAAGCCACATGGTTGAGAAGTAAACTTTATAACCACACAGTCATGCTCTTGTTCTTTAATATCTCACACTAAGGCCTTGACATTAGCTAAATGATTTCGCAAATACAATGCAAAGTCGCAGATACCAAAATATTGTTGCTCATGAAAATACAGACTGGGCCTTTGTGATTTATTAATGGTTTTTGTAAATGCCAGAATTAGAGGAAATTACTTTGCATAGTGAATGGTAATATTGAGTCAGAAGACTCTAAATAAATTTAAAGAATATATATACATGTATATTAAAAAAAAGCTAAAACATAGTGAACCTTTAATGTTCCCCATAATAATTTTTATAATCAATGAAATTCCTCTGAATGAAACAAGTCTGTTACTAAAATCAGCAGAACTTGTTCCATTCATTAAACCATTTTTTTAAAATTCAAGCTTCTCAGTAATATAATAAAAGCTTCAGTTAGGATTCTATGCTGAAGGCAGTTAGAAATATGTTTCAAGATATTACTCTCATTTCCAGTATTCCTGTACTATCACCCTCTCTTGTACTGATTCTATTCAATCTAATTACCAACAACCATCAGGTAGTTCCCCCGCTCTCTCTCCCCCCATCACCTTCTTACTCTGGCTCTCTTCTGTTACGTTTTTATGTCACTCTTTTGTTCGAATTCTTTTCTAGTTAACTCTTTCTCTCTCTCTCTCTCTCTCTCTCTCTCTCTCTCTCTCTCTCTCTCT
>NC_068999.1:52321883-52327083 GCF_001194135.2 Octopus bimaculoides
TATAAGTTATAATAAACTGATTTTTTTTATAAGATACAACAAAATAAATATTTAACTCTACAATTTGTATTGAGTTCTCTAACAGATAATGCTTCAACTGGTGTTAACATATCTCTAAACATGTTAACCACCTATGCATAAAACACACACACACACACACACTCAGTAGAATAAGAAATAGAAAGTCCTTGGTACAGTATTATATATTTTTGAAAAGATGAATAGAAATGGCATCCCTGTTAATTTTTCTACTTAAAAAACTAGATGTTTATAAAATTATTAGGTATTTACACACACACACACACACACATTTATATACACATACACATTTATACACACCCACATGTATATAGACACAAGTATCCCAAGTCATGGAGTACATAGTAATGTGCTCTATTTCTTTTTCACGATAAGAATTCTAAGAACATTCTACACTTATGTTGTGTATGTATGTACACACACACACACACATACATACATGCATATATATATATAAGCAGGATATTGACAATATGACAGCTAGTTCTACATATTCATTATAATCCTATGAATTCAGTATTCTCAACTAAATTATGTTACCTCTCAAAAGAAACTGATAATCCATTGTTATTGATTCACGAACGAGTGAATTAACATTCTGGGCATTTCATTACATCTGTGCTGGTCTATACACACAAAAAAAAAATCTGACATGTATACACGTAAACAAATAAAATATATATATGATAAAAAAAAAAGGTAAATAAAAAGGTCAATGAAATAACTATCTTTAAAGGCATCAATCCAAGGAAGAGGAAAAAAGAAAGAGTAAGTTTTCTTCTTAATAGTAAAGAAGCAGGCATTTCTCCTTGATTTCACACAGTGCTGATTTAAAGTGGCATACAGAGCTTTCCATGGAGATATAAGATAAAAAAGAAATGAAACCAGAAATTATATACCATAACGAGAGAGGGGGGGAGAGAGAGACAGGGAGAAAGAGAACAATTTAGAAATGAATTTAATATAAATATATCTCAGCTAGATTTTGGTATCAATAAATGAGGCTCCTTATTTGGAATAAGTGATGTGTGTAGAGAGCCAAGTATAGAGAGCTGAGTTCCTGGAGAGATGCTGAAACTACAACTTGGATTCCAGTTCTTAGTTCTTGTTTTTGTTTTTTTTGCCTCACTTACTGAAGTGTAAACATCACACACTAATGTTTCCACATGCATGCATATCCAAGGTCTCGTGTTAAAGTAAGGAAGTAATAAGTACAGGATGTTCGTTATCATCAGCACTACAACATCACCAAAACTGAGTGTTTGGGTTGTCTTTTGTGCTACATTCCTGGCAATAAGGTTTGTTAATACCCTTTTTGTAGACCATATATTTATATGATAAAAAAAAACAGTGAGCAAGTGACTTTTCCAGCAAACATGGAAGCCACTTTGTAGTCGCTTAACCTGCTAAAAATAATAGCCAAATAGCCTTGCTGCTTTACAAAATAAAGAACATGTTGGATGTGTAGTTTTTGATTAACTATATCAGAGAAATAAGACAGATAGAAAGGTCATGGCAGGAATGCCTTTAATTATAGGTCTGCTCAACCGAGGCTGACTTGGGATTAAACAATAGTTCACAGAACCTACTTGAAAGTCAGTCTGAAGGACAAGAAACCTTAAAAAGTCTTACGATTTAATTTTCAAGGATCACAACATACTAATCAATTGAGTGACCTTTAGCACACTTAGACATATTGTATGACAGTAGAGTTTTCTCCCCTGTAGTTGCAGACGCATTGTGTCACACTGAGAGGGGAAAAAAACTCATCCGGCAACATGATGCACCTCCAGCATGCTAAAGGTTAAAGGAGCAACAAATTGTGTTTTGTCACTCTAGTACATTTTCCCTTGAGCCACAACATGAAAGGCTCATCAGTGATGCCTTGACAGCCCTCTAGATCACATATCACTCATCATCATTTTAGCATCCACTTTTCCATGTTTGCATGGATTGGAGATTACTGAGGCACAATTAGTACAACCAGATGCCTTTCCTGTTGCTAACTCACATCAGTTTTCAAGCAAGGTAACATTTTTCCATAAACAGACATGTTTTAGCAGAATTTTATCTAGCTTGGAAACAGGTGACAGTTAGTGACAGGAAAGGCATCCAGCCATAGAAAAACTACCTCAACAAATTCTGATCAACCAATGCAAGGATGGAAAAGTGAACATTAAAACAATGACACTGACGATGATAGTGATGATGACACACACACACAAAACAGGTTTCTTTCAGTTTCCATCTGCCAAATCCATTCACAATACTTTGGTCAGTCCAAGGCTATAGAAGAAGACAGCTGCCAGAGGTGCCATGCAGTAGCACCGAATCTGAAACCGTGTAGTTGGAAAGCAAATTTCTTAACCTCACAGATATGGCTGCTTGCTGCTGCTGCCCCTTCTCCTCCTCATCAGCAGCAGCAACAACAACCACACACGCACGCGCGCGCACAACCTAACTCTGAAATTAATATTTCATCCGGATAAAATATCAATTATCTAACTCATTGTTGTGAATTGTAATACTAAATTAATTAAATCTCAAACTGGAAATTAGTTTCAATGGAAGATTTCCTAAATCGCTCAAGCTTAAATACCTACATCTATTCTTTAACTCCTTTCAACAATACTGTCTTTTGTTTTTGATTTTTCTTCTCCATTTTCCTCACTTTAAACAAACATTTCTGTTGTCTGTATTATTATGTTGACCATGAACTCTATTCTTTTCGAGATGTGGTTGATTAAAAATTAAAATTAAAAACAAAACGAAAGAAAGTAACCAGATACCAAATTAATATAATTAAGTCTTGAGTAAAAAGTAAACACAAAAACAAAAAAATTTTTTTAATCTTTCCTTAATCATGAAATGAAAAAAAATGAAAAAAATAATATAATAAAAATTTAACATACAAGCATGAAGAATTAATTGAAAATAAATAAAAATATAACTCCCGGTAAGAAAAAAAAGAAATTTGAGTAAATAATTTTAATATTACTTGGGTGGAATTATTGATTTTGAATTTTAGCAGATTTACTTTGAACTGTCGTATAACCTCTTAACCAAACATGTGTGTATGTAGAGAGAGAAAGAGAAGAAGGGGAGAGAAGGAGGGATAGAGAGAGAATGTGTATATGGATATACATGTGTGTGTGTAAGTATATACACACACACTCACACACACATATATATATACGTTTTTACTCTGTTACTTGTTTCAGTCATTTGACTGTGGCCATGCTGGAGCACTGTCTTTATAGTTGAGCAAATCGACCCAAGAGCTTATTCTTTGTAAGCTTAGTACTTATTCTATCGGTTTCTTTTGCTGAACTGCTAAGTTGTGGGGACGCAAACACACCAGCATCGGTTGTTAAGCAATGTTGGGGGGACAAACATACACACAAACATATACACACACACACACACACACACATATATACGACGGGCTTCTTTCAGTTTCCATCTACCAAATTCACTCACAAGGCCTTGGCCGGCCCGAGGCTATAGTAGAAGACACTTGTCCAAGGTGCCACGCAGTGGGACTGAACCCGGGACCATGTGGTTGGTAAGCAAGCCACTTACCATACACCACACATATATTTATATATATTAAATACAAATCCAATAGCCTTTGTCATGATGGCAGCTCTTTTAATTTTAAACCTTATTTCCCTATAGGAGAATTATGTAATTACTGTAAAGAAACATGCCTGTGTATTGTAATCCAAAGATGACAATTTTGGATGGTAAATTGGTTTCAAATTTTTGCACAATTTTCATCTAAATTTATATGAAAATAATAAAATTTTTCAAGTAAATATTTTAATTCAATTTTAACACTAAAATTTTTCATTAAAGGATAAAAGAATCTTTTTTTTCCTCAATAACTACCAACAAATAAAACCTTGTTTCTAATGGAAATTTTGTACTTCAACAATTTTTTGAAAAGGTATGACAGAACATATCTTAAAAGTTTGAAGCATGCAAATTTCTTAAAAGACAAAAAGTTGATAAATATTGCAATAAATAATTTGGATTATAGATTTAAAAACAGACATAAAAATATTTACTTTGACATTTTAATCCCTTTAACAACAATGGACACATGCAAACATCTGGTAGGCTTCCACGGTTTCCATCTACTAAGTTCCACTTACAAGTCACAGGTCAACCCAAAGCTATGATAAAAGACACTTTGCCTAAAGTGCCGCACAGTGGGATAGAACCTGAAACCATGTGGTAGCAAAGCAAACTTCTAAACCACACACTTATGGTGCATTCATTTGAGTGGTCAATGCCCACAGTATCTAAGTAAGAAACCCTACATGAATGTAATAAGATCCACTACAAGATCCAGTCCTTCTTGTAGTGTGGTAGCTTGTATGCCTCAATGACCCTGAGAGCTATGCCCGTGAAGTACAAGCTCATATGCTGGACAGGAAGTCAAAGGATAAAATCCAAACTAATGTCGACCACATCTTCCCAGAGGTAAAAACAGGCTTGCGCAGGGCCAACACTCCTACCTAGGAAAGAGCTAGGTTACAGAAGCAACAATTGGAAACCAACAAGACCTGAAAAAGGAAAGAAGTGAAAAGAGACAGCCCAGAGTCAAGAGCAATGGACAAAAAAGAGGAGAGAAGGAGAATGTAATACAACACCAATAAGAAAAACTTGTAAATGTAAGGAACCAATTGTACAAAATCAAGAGAAAAATTCTGCAATTTTTCAAGGTCATCTTTAGAGTTGTGACGATGCATGGCTCAGTGGTTAGTGCATCAGGCTCACAATCACGAGGTAGTGAGTTCGATTCCTGGACCAGACTGTGTGTTGTGTTCTTGAGCAAGACACTTTATTTCACGTTGCTCCAGTTCACTCAGCTGCAGAAATGAGTTGTGATGACACTGGTGCCAAGCTGTACCAGCCTTTGCCTTTCCCTTGGATAACATCAGTGGCGTGGAGAGAGGAGACTGGTATGCATGGGCAATTGCTGGTCTTCCATAAACAACCTTGCCCAGACTTATGCCCCGGAGGAGAACTTTCTAGATGCAATCTCATGGTCATTCATGACCAAAAGGGATTTTTTTTACCTTTACCTCTTTATTTTTAGAATCAGAATCACTTCACATATGCAGATAAAATGACAGAGAGAAAAAAAAAATGT
>NC_068999.1:52327566-52328172 GCF_001194135.2 Octopus bimaculoides
CTTTACTCTTTTACTTGTTTCAGTCATTTGACTGCGGCCATGCTGGAGCACCGCCTTTAGTCGAGCAAATTGACCCCGGGACTTATTCTTTGTAAGCCTAGTACTTATTCTATCGGTCTCTTTTTGCCGAACCGCTAAGTGATGGGGACATAAACACACCAGCATTGGTTGTCAAGCAATGCTAGGAGGACAAACACAGACAATAAATCTTCGCAAGCTGAGTTTTGTGTCCAATGAAGGAGACGACGTTGGCACGGGTGCCAGTTGTCAAATTTAGTTCAATTTCACTTGCCTCAACAAGTCTTCGCAAGCAGAGTTTAGTGTCCAATGTAGGAAAGGTACGTATAAGTGGGCTGGCTACACCCCTGGCAGAGGCCTTGCATGCAGAATGAAATACAAGGCATTATTTATAAGACATACACTACAAACAACTGACGCATGCTGGAGGAATGTACTTATAGAAGGGATAAACCAAGAGAGGCTTAGAATAAAGTAGTTAGATTAGACACAATAAGGTTCAAAATACTGAGCCTCACAGGATCAAGATGCAAAGAATATGTCAGTATGGACGGCAGACATGAAATGGTGGTGATGATGATGATATAC
>NC_068999.1:52328182-52329339 GCF_001194135.2 Octopus bimaculoides
CATCAATGGTCGGGCAGAGACCGTGTCAGTCGACAGGCTTAAAAAGGCACATTTTGAGGTGCCCACACCTGTCAACAACACCCCAGCCATGCCCACTTTTGATCCTTTACAACCACCTACACACCCACCTTTGACCACACCATCACTTTCACCTTCGTCGCCACGACCTAACACAAACAAACTCTATGTCACCAGGACAGGCTGCACTGTGCATTGGCCCCAAAAACTCACCACAACTATTTACATCTAACAACCTTTTCTCCTGTGACAGACAATTGTTTTCTAGTGTGCTGAATAATTCCAATGTTTTGCCATTTTGTGCATGCTCCTTTTATATTGCTTGTAATTATTTCCTCTTGATGTATCACATCTTGTTTGCGATCGGTTACCATCTTTGCTCTTTTCTTGTGCCTGCTCCAGTCATTCTAATTTCACACTAGTGTTCACAGAGGGCAGCCCCTGTAGTGAGGCACAAGAAGCCAGTGCCATTTTCAATGAGATCTTGCTGGTAGCCATTACCATGTCCGAGACAAGAACGAGATCTCACCTGCAACCATTTGCCATGTGTGAGACGACAATGAGGCTCTTGCCAGCAACCAGTAATTAAGCTGGAGAATAAGACATTCTCTCTCTCATTCCTTCTCGCGCTTACGCTGAGAAACACTGTGAAACCAGCAGCTCACAGCGGACCCTTGTCCTGCTCTAACTCCGCATGCTTATCTCCAGAGGTAATGAACCTCAAGTGTACAGAGCTATAACAAACCACATGCTGCCATGAAGATGGTCTCTGAGAGCGAACCACATGACCGAGAACTCTGTAAATAAACAGCTATTGAACTGTACTCCACTTGTGAACTTCTACGTGTTTCAGATCCTTGAAGCTACAAAAATAATTACAATGGGAAAAGGAGATACTCCACAGGTATCATAAACCTTCCATTCCATTATAGATGTAAACACACAGTGACAAACTGGGAGACACTATATATACATATATATATATAAATATAGATATATACACACACACACACACACGATAAACTTCTTTTAGTTTCTGTCTCCCAAATCCACTCACAAGGGTTTGGTTATAGTAGAAGACGCCTGCCCAAAGTGCCACGCATTGGGACTGAACCCAAGACCATGTGGTTGGGAAGCAA
>NC_068999.1:52329349-52332792 GCF_001194135.2 Octopus bimaculoides
CCTGTGCCTATAAAATTTTTTTTTTTTTTTTTTTTTCCAGATAGAATTGAAACTATTCGTTATGCAGAATTTGACAGTTCAACTAATCTCTCAAATCCATTACAATAATCTAATTGGTTTACTGAAAGTGTTTATTTGCCGATTTGAAATGAACATTTTTGTCGCATCTGTTTCATTTCTTTAAGTACATTCAGCAAACCAAATATAACAAATTGCGACTTCATTGCTCGACCTCCAAGAAATAACTGACAAATGTGGTTAAAACCAGCTTAAATGGGGCAAAAAAAAAAGTGGGGACACATGGCCAGGATGGTTACAGCTGCAACACTTCTAACAGGATTAAATTGGAGCTAAACACTAGCGATACCTTTACACTTTAGCCTTAAATAGTAAAGCTACCAACATCGTATCTCTCGCAGAGTCACTATCTCAAAGCGTTTCATAACATGATACATCAAGGAATTAGCAGAATTGTTTTTAAAAAATTATTTAATCAGAGACCAAACAATTATTAATATTTCGAATTATTTTTGTTGTCAAACGAATTATTTCTCGAGTTTACATTATGATCGGCTATAATAAACAAACATAAAAAAACTATGTATATTTTCGTCAGTTTTATAGCATTCTTTAGATACATCTTTTCTTATATTCAAAGGAATTATACAATGCATTCTGTTTGTGTTGATTAAGGGTTAGGGTTTTTCCAGTTGTGCCGACAATTTATTTCTAATTAAAAAAATTCCAAGAAGTCGTAATAACAAATGTAAACAGCAAATTCGGAACACAATTACTTCCCTCGACCATGACATCACCATTTTAAAGATACACGGTAAAGTTAGGCCCAAATGAATCTAGATGTGGAAGGAAATATTTCCACTTAAATAAATGGGGAAGACTGGTTTAATGAGGGAGTAAAATATTTCCCGCCGACCCTGGAGCAGACAAAAGAAATGAAGGAGAACCCAAATATTAAATGTTCATTAGTCGCTAACACTATCGAAATCAAATTCATTGAGTAAATACAAATTACTATCGTCCCGTCGGTGTTTTAATTAGGAACGAATTTAACTTTTAAACTGGATAATTCCTTTTTAGTTCGAGCGTCTTCGCCCCATTGAACATTTAGGGAAATTCAACGAAATTACCACATTTACAAGACAACCTAATAATAACGTGGGTCTTAAATTATTAATTCTATATCTGCAAATTCTTAGAGGTGCCAGAATAAAAAGTAACGTGAGATGTCGCAGATTAAGTTCTATGATTTGAGGAACATAGCAATAATTAAGAAACAAAAGGTTACAAAAAAAGGACCCTTCGCAATTCTTAATGATACAGTACTTCAGTCGTTTCGTATACAACACCAGTCTTTAAACTTATTCTGTTTATTCAGTTAGGAAAACAAATGTTGTAAATGCAAACGATTTATAGGAAAATTGTCGCTGCTAACATATATAGTATCATTATGGGATGAAAGAAAGAATTTTAAATTGTCAATGACGGTAGAAATAAAGTGAAATAAAATAGGTCTCCGCTCTAACCAAAGAAGGATGTTTTGTAAATAATATTAGGGAGAGAAGAATTAGTTGGTATGTATGTCATGTAATGTAATAAGTGTCTCTGTCTAACTACGAAATAAAAGTAATGCGACCGTGTGTAACGAGCTACAAGTCATTCTGTAAACATTAGACGAGACGACCAGAGAGATTTAAGAGAGAAGCTTTTGTAAGAGGTCTGGTGAATATATCTACTGAAGCTATAAATGAAATAAAGTACAATGTTCCGAAATGTTAGCAAGAAATAAGGGATTTTAGATTTAGATGCCAGGAAATACTCACTTAAATCATCTTCGCCCGACATCGAAATTTCACTTTTATGAAATGGTAAAGTTAACTTCTGCTAAGAGATACAAACCGTAAACGGATTCTTACAAACACACGACTGTTGCAAAAGTACCGAAAATGAGTCTGACTGTTGTAAATCCTAAGCATGTAAACCGTACAAGGCTTAATCTGCGGTTTGTGTTATTTACTCCCTCTGAAATAAAGGGAATAAATAATATTTTTAATTGCAAGAATAATAAAAAGTTAGAAAGATATGATAACATGAAGTTAATTCACAAATTTACATTCAAAGTAATCCAGCTTCCTTTAGAAATATTGATTTCTGAGCATATGAATTTAAATACATGTTTGAAAGGGAAGAGAGCATAAACATTGTGGAGTGAATGCTGTTTTATGGAGTCTGTCATGCTACAAAATATTGATTTCTTGCTTTGACACAGGCCCACAAATTTATCAAGGAAAGAAGTGCTATGGTCAGCTGTCCAATCCTTTGCTTAAACGTTTGGTACAACATAAATCCTTGGCCCTGATTGTAGCCAATCAACGATTGTTATGTTGTACAAAAAAAAAAGATCAAAGAAAATTTGCAAAAAGTTGGGTTGTCCAACATATTGTTCTTTCTTTCCACCAATCACAAGCCTTGGATTTTCACCACTCAAAGATCCTTGTTGGATCATATACATAGTTGAGATTCCTATTGTTTTTCAGCCAATTGAAAGGTTACTTTACATGCATCCAAGTAAATCTTTCAGTCTTTCTATGCTTAATAAATAGAATGGTTTTCTCACTATTGTTTAGGTCCTTGTCAGAGTGCAGCAGGACTTTTATGCTTGGCTGCAATATAGTGAAACAGCACTCCTCACATTTACTCCTCAGTGGGTGCTGCTGGCGCCGCCGCCGCTGCTAGCACCGCTGCTGCCGCTGCTGTTGCTCATTAGCCTTCACCCTTTGCAGATCAGTTTACTTGGTAATTTCTGCAAGAAACTTACCAAGTCTCTACTTGTAATGGCCTTCTGCCAGTGCCGAAGGGCATCTGGTTGAAATGTGGTTCAGGGTGCAAAGTATTGCTCCACACTGCTTTCAAGATGGGTCTTTTTTTCTTCATTCCATATTTTAAGATTGTTTGGTGTTCACAAGAGGCCAGTGACAGACAGCATGAAGGAGGAAGGACAATCTTCCCTAGTCAGTACTTCAGACAGTGCTTCCAGGACAGTGGGCGCTCAAGTGCCTGGTTTCACTGCATCCATTGATTCTGGTGGCCAATAATTTTTATCATCTTGTTTTAGTTTTCATATTTGTTTTGTCCCATGTCATATGTATGTATGTATGTATGTATGTATGTATGTATGTATGTATGTATGTATGTACGTATATCAGAATAAACACACACACACACACACACGCACACACACACACACACACACATTAATTTATATATATATCTGAAGTGGTCTGAGATTTCCCAATGGTTATTGATAAAATATTCTATAGTTTGAGACCCTAACGCTCTAAGCATTTAATAAAATACTTGCGTGTATATAATCAATACTTTATATTGATCTGTTCAATACTTTTATATTGATTGATTCCTTTATT
>NC_068999.1:52332905-52339530 GCF_001194135.2 Octopus bimaculoides
TTAGTATCCTATACATTTTTATTTTTTATTTGTTTCAGCTACTGGACTATGGCCATGCTGAGGCACCACCTTGAAGGGTTTTAATCAAGCAAATCCACCCCAGTTCTTACTTTTTAAAGTCCTTTATGCCGAACCACTATGTTATGGGAATAGAAACAAACCAACACCTGCTGTCAAGCAGCAGTAGAGAACAAACACAAACACACACATATATAGATACATACATATTATGCGTGTGTATGTATGTATGTATATATATATATATATATATGAATGAATATATTGTTGCTATTATGCAAAAGTGTTGTAAGTCCAAAATGTTGCTTTTTCAGAAAACGAAAAAGTAGTTCCGCTGTTCCATAGCAAAACCGTTGTACTACACTTTGAAAATTTTTGATATCTTCGCATCTGAAGCAGTTGGAGATACAATAGTTTGACCAGAAGAACCGGCTATTGCAAGCAAAACTAAATATTAAAAACAACGCATTTGGCCAAATTTGGACATACGATATTTTAACACAATAATGACGTTGACAAAGATCAAGCCACAGGAATATAAATTGTATTGATTCTTTTGGCCACTCCCCTAATTTAAAATATAGCCTTGTTTGTATCCAAGTTAAATAAATCACTATATTGTGAGAATATTGTCTGTTGTTAATGCAATTAATTGGTCAGTTGACTTCACTAATTAAGTAGTTTAGTTTTCTTAATTATCCGACTACATTGTTAAGTTTTCACACTGCATTTAGAACATGGAAAAAGAATAGTCATTAACCATGGATGCAAGCATAGTTGTTCGGTCAAGTCGTTTGTTTACACTTTTGTGGTTTCAGGTTTGATTCCTCTTGATGACATCTTCGTTAAATGTCTTTTCAATATTATCATGTTCACCAATGCTTTCTGAATGAAAGTTGGTAGGTGGAAACTGCTTAGAAGCCAGTTGTGTATACATACACACACACACACACACACGCACACACAGACAGACAGACAGACAGACACACACACACACACACTACTACCACCACCACCATATATATGTATGCGACTGGTTTCTTTCATTTTCTATAGAATGCATTAGCAGGCCGAGAGCTGAACCAAGGTGTCATGCAGTGGGACTGAACCTGAAACCATGTGGTTGGGAAGTAAACTTCTCGACAACACAGCCACAGCTGTGTCTATACACATATGCATATTTTCAGATAAACACACTTTCACAATGTTACAACACCGCCCCCATGCACACACACACTCATATACTCAGATAAGTACACTATTGAAAAGTTACAATCCACACACTGTCTATCAATCTATACACACATACATGCATACATACATACAAACATGTTCTCAGATTAACACAGTCATAAATTTATCACACACACACTCACACATACATTTGCACACGTCTATGTGATTAAAATTGAAATTTTAAAAACCATCCCTCCCCTTCCCTTCTCATTCTGCTTACCGCAACACTTTTGTCTTCTTATCCTCTTCTTCATCCTCTCTTGGTCACAAGTAAATATTATTTCTATCACTCTACCACCACCTTCTTTATTATTATTATTATTATTTTTGTTAACTTCCTACCTCCTACCCCTTTATGAAGCTTTGATATTAGCATCACCTCCTCCATCTACCTTGATTCCTCTCCTCATCCTGCTTCCTTTTGTTGTTTATGTTAGTTTTCATCAGTGTTGTGGTTCCAACACTTTGTCTCTGTTGAGTCTATATTTATCAACATTACACAGCAGTCAAGTGAAAAATACTTTTACTTTCTATGTGTCGGCTGCACAATGAGTTGGCTGCACAAACACAAACATGAAATTATTTTAATTATATGTGTGTGTGTGTGTGTGTGTGTATATATATATATATATATATATACACACACACACACATATTTTTATTGAAAACACCTGTATTCTACTTTTATATTTTGTTATCAATTTTATTTTTACATATTTTTCATATTTTATCAATTTTATTTTATCATATTTATGTATGAGTTCCTTGCTGTTTGTTTGGAACTTTAAAATATCCAATTCCATCATCAATGTTTCTAGACTTTCATCATCTCAACTTTCAGATGAAACGATGTTGATGTGTTGCTATGTCTTAATAGTAGATTGGGCCATTGTGATTGGTGAAGGTTTTATCACTAGAATTAAAATTTCTGATAGATTTATATGTTGTCAGTTAGGCATTTAATTTTGTTTGTGATTTCTATATGTTACCTGTGTGTTTGTCTGAGTATTGTGCTGTGTTATTAGTATTGCTTCAACCATTAATTCACTGTTTCTGTCAGGGATTCTAAATAGTATTGATGTATTGTTTGCTAATGTTTTCCTATGTAATTTTATTTTGTTTTTGTGTGCTTTAGAGCATTGGAACTGCTGCTATTTGTACGTATCTAGTGAACCAGCAAAAAAGTGTCATACTTGTATACCAATATATCAGTTAGAACCAGGAAGTTTCCATATTTGTGATCAAATTTTCAATTCACACTAGTCCTTAATAACCAAACCCCAGATATATTACATACTTATGGCTTGTTATTGATAAGAAGGTTTTTAATTTTAGTATGTTTGTAGAATATTATCAATGTTAATATTATGAGTAGAGGCACAATGGCCCAGTGGTTAGGGCAGCGGACTCGCAGTCATAGAATCGCGGTTTCGATTCCCAGACCGGGTGTTGTGAGTGTTTATTGAGCGAAAACAGCTAAAGCTCTACGAGGTTCCGGCAGGGGATGGTGGCAAACCCTGCTGTACTCTTTGACCACAACTTTCTCTCACTCTTACTTCCTGTTTCTGTTGTACCTGTAATTCAAAGGGTCAGCCTTGTCACACTCTGTATCACGCTGAATCTCCCCGAGAACTACGTTAAGGGTACACGTGTCTGTGGAGTGCTCAGCCACTTGCACGTTAATTTCACGAGCAGGCTGTTCCGTTGATTGAATCAACTGGAACCCTCGACGTCGTAAGCGACGGAGTGCCAACATACATAATATTATGAATGTAAATTTTATAACAAATATCAATACTGTTAAAGTCAGTTAAATATTTTGTGTAAAGCATGTTATGTCCTGTGTTATAAGGTGTTCTTTTAATAATATGCTAATCTATTCTATAGTTCATATGAATTTGATTCATGTGATATACTTTATGTTTAGTTCTGTGTATTTTTAATAAGTGTGGCATTTGATGTATTTGTTCCATTGTGTGTTTTGCATTGTTCTAGGGTTTGGTCTGTTATTAGTTTGTTAAAATACTTGTTAATGATTAGTATTTGCTTTATGCTGTAGATTTCATTATTTTGCACTTTGTCTGTGGAGGAGGAGCTAAATACTCTTGCATCTATTGAAAATACTCAACAAAGAAGCCACTTCATGGCTGCTAGAAACAATAACTAAATCTCCTCAAATCAACTCCTCCCCATCATCTTAGATAATATGCCTGCACATAAGAAAAACTAGAATGCCTTTACCACATATCTGCTCATTCATGCCTGACCTGGGGTTAAACAGCAACAATAAGAAAAGCTACACATAAGTATATACATAAATCAAATACATACTAACTATAGAATAGATAACCATTCTGAAAACACCTAATAAAAAAATGTAAGATGCATTACACCACATGTTAATGATATATCACAAAAAACCTTATTGATTTAGTAACACATGGGGTCCCCTAGCAGATTATTAATACAAAGCAGTTAATCATTTCGTCATAATATTTGAGGGAATTAAAAGTTTGAATTTGAAATTAAGGACTAAGGAAAAAGGGAAAAAGAAAGCCACAAACTTGTAGGCTTACTACAATATATGCATATATCATCATCATCATTTAACGTCCGCTTTCCATGCTAGCATGGGTTGGACGATTTGACTGAGGACTGTTGAAACCGGATGGCAACACCAGGCTCCAATCTAAATTTGGCAGAGTTTCTACAGCTGGATGCCCTTCCTAACGCCAACCACTCAGAGAGTGTAGTAGGTGCTTTTACGTGTCACCCGCACGAGGGCCAGTCAGGCGATACTGGCAACGGCCACGCTCGAAATGGTGTCTTTTATGTGCCACCCGCACAAGAGCCACTCCAGGGCCACTGGCAACGATCTCGCTCGAAAATCCTATGAAGGGATCAAATCTTGGAGGAAACTGTGTGTATATATATATATATATATATATATATGCACACACACACACACACACACATATATGAAGGTACATGATTCAGTGGTTAGTCTCACAATCATGAGTAGTGAGTTCGATTCCTGGACCAGGTTGTGTTGTGTACCTGAGCAAAACACTTTATTTCACGTTGCTCCAGTTCACTCAGCTGTAGAAATGAGTTGTGACGTCACTGGTGCCAAGCTGTACCAGCCTTTCCCTTGGATTACACTGGTGGCATGGGGAGGGGATGCTGGTATGTATGAGCAATTGCTACTCTTCCGTAAACAACCTTGCCCAGGAGGGGAATTTTCTAGGTGCAGTCCCATGGTCATTCATGACCAAAAGGGTTTTTACCCTATATATATATCTATGTAGATATAAACATAGATATATGATGGACATCCACACAATATCCCTCTACCAAATTCACTCACATGGCAATGACTGGCCCTGAGCTTTAGTAGAAGACATTTGCTCAAGGTGTTATGCAGTGGGACTGAACCCAAAACAACATGGTTACAAAACAAGCTTCTTAACCACACAGCCACGACAAATTTTTCTTTTTTTTTTTTTTATAAATAATGTTCACTACATTTGAAGGTGCACCACTGAAAAGTAGCTGCTTACCATTACTTCAAGATTCCAGTGATTTTATTAATCCTGCGTATCTCCATAATTTCTCTTGTATATCTTTACATACCTCTAGGTTCTACTACCCCAGTTTGAGAACTACTTCAGTAAATAAATGAAAGAATTTTGAGGAATTTCCCAAATTATCTTCTAAGTTTCAGACAGACTTTCATTCCAGTAAACCTTATATGATAATGATAATTTTTAAAACTGATTGATCAATAATTTGGTTATAGTTATAGAAATATATGTAGGTGGTGATGGTGGTGGTGGTAGTGGTTCTGACAGTAGTGATAGTGAATTAGTTTAAAAATAATCTGAATGCAAAATGTAAAAAAAAGAGGAGTTTTGGAACAGACAGGAAATTAATAATGAATAATTATTGTAGGATCAAAGAAAGACGCTGTTATAACTGCTTAAAATAAACTTTTAATTCTTTCTCTTTTGGAATAGAAAAAAAAAAAATATATAATAATAATAATAATAGTAATAAAATAAAAAAAGAAAAGAAAAAGAAAGTAATCAGGAGAAAGGTATGTTGAAGAAGGATGATGATGATGATGATATATGATATGTGTGTGTGTGTGTGTGTGGAGAGAAAGAGAGAGAGAGAAAGAGAAACAGAGACAGTATGTGTATCAATAAGCAGGAAGTCAGTTTTTTTCTCTCCTGAATGAAATATTAAGGGGAGGGGAAGTAAGTAGTAGTAGTAGTAGTAGTAGTAGTAGTAGTAGTAGTAATAGGCGTAGTAGCAGCAGCAACAGCAGTGGCGGCGGCGGTGGTGGTGGTTGTGGTGGTGGTAGTGGTTGTGGTGGTGATGAGCAGAGTTGTAATGGCAACAGCACCATCACCACCAAGAGCAATAATGGTGGTGGCAGAAGTGGTAGCAGCGGCACTACCTGTGGCACTGGCAGAGGATGTAGTGGAGGTGGTGGTGTTGGTAGTAGTAGTAGTAGTAGTAGTAGTAGCAGCAGCAGCATTAGTAGTTGAATGAATGGAAGAATGAATGAATGAATGAATACATAAAAAAAAAAGCAATTCATTCCAAAAGAGTTTGATTAATTTTTGTACTGTATTCTTCACTCTATCCATGTCTTTTAAATATATATGTATGTATATATATATGTGTGTGTGTGTGTATACATACATACATACATACATATATATATATATATATATATGTATGTGTGTGTGTATGTATACATAAATGTGTATTAATATCTGATTCTTTTCCCTTCTTCCTCTGCTTCTCCGTCCCCTCATCGACACCAGCATCCCATCCACCACTCTTCATTATACTAAACTACAAAGTGCCATACCAAATTTTGACCTATTTCATATACATCATATTCAAATAGCATTTTATGATCTTTCTTACAGTTCTCTCCATCTTTATAGATCAATCTCTTTGACTGTGATTCTAGGAATATTTTTATTCCAAAAAGAAAAAAAGAGAAAACTGAAAAAGAAAAAGAAACAATATTTACAAAAAAAAATAAGGGGAAAGCAAAAAAATTTCAACAGCAACAACAACAACAACAACAACAACAAATCGTGATGATGATGATGATGATGATGATGATGGTGATGATGATGATGATGATGATGATGATGGTGATGATAAAAACTTTGTAGTTTGATTTCAAGTGTTTATTGGATATTTCCAGAAAGCTGTTTAGAAATGGTTTTAGATGGCATATCAAGTGTATCACTAATTTTGTCATTTACTTCAAGAAGTCTTTTCTGTGTTTGTAGTTGACAGAGGAGAAGGTGTGTATATATATCTATCTATCTATCTATCTATCTAT
>NC_068999.1:52339629-52341047 GCF_001194135.2 Octopus bimaculoides
TATATATATATATATATATATATATATATATATATATATATGTATATATATACACATAGAGATGTATATATACTTTAATACACATTTATTCTTGAG
Source organism: Octopus bimaculoides (assembly GCF_001194135.2). Classification (NCBI taxonomy): domain Eukaryota; kingdom Metazoa; phylum Mollusca; class Cephalopoda; order Octopoda; family Octopodidae; genus Octopus; species Octopus bimaculoides. The sequence continues at coordinate 52,339,726 of NC_068999.1, forward strand.
GACATATATACATACATACACACACACACGCACACACACATTCACACAAATACATACATACGTACATACATAGATACATATATATATATATAGATATATACATAAATATATAGATATATACATAAATATATATATATATATATATATATATATATATATATATATATATATATATATATATATATATATATATATATATATATATACATACATATAACACATATATTATATCAAAATAGGAGATTGGAAAAAGTTTTGGTATTATTTATTCACCATTACACATGTTTCATTTGCTAATAAGAGTTGCTATGGATTATCATCAAGCATTTTCTTTGAAATCACTAATAGACCTTACCTATAACTTTATAATTTATTCGATCATGGAACTGTGTAAGACATTTCTATTTCATTCAGACCCTTCCTCATTTTTGACAAACTAGAATGTACTAATATCTTTGATTGGGGATATTTCTTCATTTTTATACTTTTCTAAATCTTCCCGCTCTGATGACAGGATATCTGGCTTATGGAATCTGTAACAGAAGCGATTTATACTGTCATTATGTGTGAGATGTCTTCATTGTGGTTATTTAGGCTTAAATACCTGGATATCGACACCACAAGCCTTTTTGTTACAGCAGGTCACATGACCTTGTGATTAACTGAACTTGTTGTTTGTATTGGTCAGTTTCCAGCCATCCAAACGTGTTGGCACAACAGTTTGTCTTTCCTTATGTGGGAAATTAATCACCAGCTCTAGGAGCTTACTGATCTCTATAAGAACGGCAGTTCTCGACTGCTCTAGGCCTTTGGCATATACTACTGACCACATACAACTCCAAGAGGAGGAGGAGGAGGAGGAGGAGGCAAGACAAAGATGAAAACTTGAAAAAGATTTTTAAAAAGTTGGGGGAGAAAAGCAAAAGAATAATGAAGGCAAAATTGTAAAGAACAAAAAGTCTGCAAGATACTAGAAAAAAAAGAACCTCCCTCACTCATGCACTAAAAAGAAAAGACGGATGGAATGCAATAAAAAGCTTAAAAAAAAACACGTAAATGGTCAATATCTATAGCTTGGAATTGAGTAATTTTCACTAGCAACAATTTTTATTGGAATTATATGAAAATAAAATAAAGTTGTGCTTATCTATCAATGAAATTTATATATTTAAAAAAAATTTATATTTGTCAAGATGAAAAATAGACCAAATAAAAATAAAAAGAAATAGAAAAATAAAAACAATCAATGAACAAATAGAACCACTATGTGATTGATTAAAGCGTTGTTCTTTAAATTCAATATTTTGCTTCAGTTCCATTAG
>NC_068999.1:52341424-52349673 GCF_001194135.2 Octopus bimaculoides
TATATATATATATATATATATGCATACATACACACATACACACACTCACACATGTATATAAATTTTATGTTGTAGTTAAATTCATTTATCATGAAGTTTTATGTACATATATATATTTGTATGTATATATATATATATATATATATATATATATAAACACACACACACACACACACACACACATATATATATAAAGAGAGAGAGAGAGAGAGAGGGATAGGTAGATAGATAGATAGATAGATTCATATGTACATATTCATTCATACATATCTATCTTTGTCTGTCTGTCTGTCTATCTGTCTGCCTATGTGTCAGCCTGCCTGCCTGTCTGTATGTATGAATGTATATATATGTATATGTGTGCCTATGTGAGTGTATATATTTTAGTGGTTTATTCAACCCGACTCGTAAAATAAAAGCCACTGAGGTGACACTTGAAGCCCCTTTCGACACTAATATGATTATATCTTCATACATGAATATACATGTACCTTTGTGTGTATGTCTGTGTGCATACATGTATGTACATATATGTGTATAATTTTGTAATACATTTTAGAACCTTTTTAATATTAAAGTTATATGAACATTTTTGAAAGTTGATTAGATAGAGTGAGTTAGAGACAGAATTCATTTATAAGAGTTTCATGGTTTTGTAGGAAGAGAAAGATTGCAAGTTGAAAGATTAAGTCTACAGTAGCTGATGGAATTCTTATTCTGCTAAAATATCTGCATATTTATGGCAGGATTTCATCTGTTCTTTGGAAAACCCCCAAAATATAAATCTATTCTCTCCCTATCAAGTGTCCAAAGTAGTTTCAGATTCTCTTATACATTTCTTAATACTTTAAAACTAGATGGAGACAGAGAAGACAGCAGAGGATGAAAAAAAGAGAGAGAGAGGGAGGAGGGGGAGGAAAAAGAGAGAGAGAGAGGGAAGAGGGGGAGGAAAAAGAGAGAGAGGGGGAGGAGGGGGAGGAAAAAGAGAGAAAGACAAGGAAGGATATGAAGAAAGTTATATTTATAAGCTTAACTAATCTTGTAATTTTCTTCTGACAATCAGGAATATTGTAAAGAAATACGATATTTGACCATTTTTATATTGATTAAGTGCAACTGAAAACCAAAATTCCAAACCCCAAACCCAAAAGTTACATATTTCCCCCACAGAATTATTACATATTGTTGTTTTATAAGTATAAACAAGTTTCTAACAACCATATTTCTACCAAAGAATTTAATCCACTTCTCATTTCTCCATTTTCCTTTGATTGACTTCACAAAAGAACCAAAATATTCTCATGCTTTTAATAGTTCTTTGCAACAATAAGGTGGTTCACTGAAGACAATTTGCTTCCAAACAGATCAATAGCATCCTTTTCTGAACACAGTGAAGATCTTTGCAGTATTCTAGCTCTTCTGTTGCTCAGTCATTTATTTATTTTTCTTTTCTTTCTTCCATAGACTTTGTATAAATATCAATAGCTGCAGTAATACAACATTTTCAATAACTTTTAAAGTTGGCTGCTTTTAATCTCAATACAGCTTTTACAAAGTTCTCTTTTGTGCTAGTCACATGACTTAATATGGAGGCCTGATATACCCACAGATTGATTTATGCATGGTAGTTTTCCTTCGTTCTTAACTGCATCCACTAATCAATGATATGCTTTATCATTACACCTATATAGCTACACAGTGAGTTGGGTAGTGTAAGATTTATTATTACTTTATTTTTCTGATATAACAGAACACGATATGCTCTGACAGATTACTAGTGCAATTAAGAATAGAAACAAAACAGATTAAAAGAATAGAAATTTCAATAAAATGGCCTATTTTTCACCACCACCAACATCAACAGCACAATTACCAACACCATCAACTGAATAATTTAATAAAGAAGTCACAATAAATGCTGTTATATTCATTGTGATTATTTTGGAATAGATCTAAGATAAAGATAAAAGGGAGACAATCATTAATAATCTGCTAATTTAATTAACATTGATCAGCTTCAGCTAGGCGGAGTATTTTTTTTTTCATTTGTTTATGTTATGTTACTTTTGATTTTTCTTCTTTGTCTGTTATAAAATTTTCAAAGAAACATTTCAAGATGATTATGTTATGAAGTAAGAAAACAAAAAAAGGCTTGTTTGCAAATGAGGGAATTAGATACTATAATTAATAGTAAATGTTGTCGAAACACACATTCACACTGGCATATACATGCATGTTCTAGAAACATGAAATACTTTCAATTATACATTACACACACACACACATATATATATACTCACACACACACACACATACATACATACATACACACATATGTACATACACATGACATGCACACACACACATGCACACACGCGCGCGCACACACACACACACACACACAAATGAATATAAGATCCAGGGATCAAGGTGTAGGAAGAAAGTTAGCTTCAAGCAATCCGTAGTATATATAAAACCAATTTTCAGGGACAATAGCCATTTTCTGAGACAGAAGGTTGTGGATTTTTTTTCTTATCAAAGTACAATAAATTGAAAAGAAGTTCTTTTTATATTTCACAGTAGGCAACCAGGGTTGCCAGATATGCAAATAAGAATACAAGAGTTAAGGAACAGAGTAGATAAGATCTAGGCAACATATGTTTCATAGTGAGCGGAACCTCAGAAATGGTAAATATCCAAGCAAAGTGTATACCGCAGGCTACTCTTCAGGCCAAAGATATCTTGATTAAATGAAAGTTTACATTGTTGCAAGGAGGTATATGTTAACGCATGGAAGATTCAATCAGAATGTGTCTTCTTTGTAAATAGAATTGTGTATATTTAGTACTTTGTAGTAGTGTAGTAATATAGAACCAGTGTGACATATAGTATAGGGCATATACATCATCATCATCATAATCATCATTTAATGTCCTTTCTTTCCATGCTAGCATGGGTTGGATGGTTTGACAAGAACAGATGAGCCAGAGGGTATCACCAGCTAAAGCATTGTACATACATACATGCATACATACATGCATACATACATGCATACATACATGCATACATATATGCATATATACACATACATACATATAACATACATACATACATACATACACACGTGTGTGTATATACATATATTACATAAATACATACATTCATGCACATACATAGCGTGGCTGTGCGGTAAGAAGTTTGCTTCCCAACCACATGGTTCCAGGTTCAGTCCCACCGCATGGCACCTTGGGCAAATGTCTTCTTGTTATAGCCTCAGGCCAACCAAACCTTGTGAGTGGATTTGGTAGACAGAAACTGAAAGAAGCCTGTCATGTGTGTGTGTGTATGTGTGTGTGTGTGTGTGTGTGATTGTGTCTGTGTTTGTCTGGCATCACCAAATGACAACCAATGTTGGTGTGTTTATGTCCCTGTAACTTAGCAGTTTGGCAATAAAGTACGATAGAATAAGTACCAGGCTTGAAATAATAGGTACTGGGGTTAATTTGTTCAACTAAAATTTTTCAAGGTGCTGCTCCAGCATGGCCACAGTGAAATAACTGAAACAAGAAAAAAGTAAAAGGTTATATATATATATATATATATATATATATATATACACATATGCATATCTATACCTAAGCACATTTGTGTGAAATGTATTGTATATAACGTAAGTATTATGTATGAATGTATATATGTTATGCTTGTAAATATGTATATACGCAACTATATATATATCTAAGTATATGCATGTACATACATCTATACACATCTGCACAACAACATATGTATTTACATATGTACACATTTATGTACGAAAACAAATCTTTTGAATGCCAATCAATACATCTCTTGCAGTAAGATATTTATGTAGATATCTCTACTTAATGAATATTTCAGTGCAGTCAATGTGAAGCTCAGCTGTACACACACACACACACACACACACACACACACACACACACACACACACACATAACAGTTATTTGTCCAGGTAAACACTGTTAAACCAGTCAAACAAGCTTAATTGCTGCATTCTTTTAATGCAACAGTGGATGAAAGAGTTGAGAAATATGTTCAGTAAATGATACAAGACCAAAATATTACTTTCGATTATTATTTTGTTCAATAAAATTGTTTGATCTGGTAAATTGTAGGATTAACTTCTCTTATGAACATGGGTGGGGTTTTAATTTTGTTTAATAAGTTTTTTGTCTTTTTTTTTTTCATTTTGCGACCTGTTTATCAGAACATTAATTGTAATTCATATTTAGATTCTGACATCCAGTTATGTCAAAGTGAGTGTTATCATATTCATTTGGGAAAGTTTTAAATTATATGAACTTTGAATTCTAAACAGAACGTAGAACTACCCATGACAATTATTATCTGAGAAGATACTGTATCCTTCCCCCAATGCATCAACTCTCTCTCGACCGCCCATACAGCCTTTTTCTCTTAATCCATTACCTACCAGTGATCTCATATGAGATCACTTAAAAATTACAAATTTCGTAATTATCTGTCAATATTTACACATATCTAACCTTTTTGCTACATCTACTAGGTATATTTCTCTGATATTCAAATGAGGTTTGCTAATTTTTCACCCAATATCTCGCTTATTTCTATTTAAAATGTTATTTTGAAATGTTATTTTAATCATTCCAGCATGTTTCTAAGGCTGTTTTATGCTAGAAATCAAAGTTTCATAAAAAAATTCCAGTTAATAGAATTATGGGAGGTAATGGGTTAATGACTCTTTTTAAGGTCTCTTTTTCTTCTTCTTTTTTAGCCGTTTTATTTCGTGCAGTCAGTCTTTGGTTATGGCTAGAATCTTTCTTCAGTACACTTGTTGCTGCTTTCTGACTCCTCTTTTACTCCTTTCTGATACGTAATGCACACGAGCACTGTATACAATAAACTGTAAGGTCATGAGTTCAATTCCCAGCAGCATTTTGTGTCCTTGAGCAAGACACTTTATTTCACATTGTTCCAGTTCAATCTGCTGGCAGAAATTATTGTACTTGGAATTCAAAGAGCCACCTTTGTCCCATTCTGTATCAAGCTGAATCTCCCTGAGAACTATGTTAAGGGTATGCATGCTTCTGGAGTACTCAGCCACTTGAATACTAATTTCATAAGCAGCCCATTCCATTGATCAGATCAACTGGAACCCACATCGTCATAACAAATGAAGTGTGAGTTTATTATTATTTTAAAAAAGGCATAGGCAAGGCTGTGTGGTTAAGAAGTCTGCTTCCCAATCATGTAGTTTTGGGTTCAGACCTACTTTGTGGTACCTTAAGCAAGGATCTTGCTTAATGTTGCTTTCCACGTACCACTGGCACAAGTGCCAGCAAGGCGACACTGGTAACGATCACACTTGAATGGTGCTTTTTACATACCACCAGCATGGGGGCCAGTCTGTGGCCCCGGCAATGGTCACACTCGGATGGTGCTATTAGCGTTCCACTAGCACGGATGCCAGTCATGCGGTGCTGTCATATGCACATCATCATCATCATCATCATCGTTTAACGTCCGCTTTCCATGCTAGCATGGGTTGGACGACTTGACTGAGGACTGGTGAAACCGGATGGCAACACCAGGCTCCAATCTAAATTTGGCAGAGTTTCTACAGCTGGATGCCCTTCCTAACGCCAACCACTCAGAGAGTGTAGTGGGTGCTTTTACATGTCACCTGCACGTGTACATATATATGTGTGTCTTTGTGTTTTTTCCAATCACATGCTTTGTAGCAAGGTTGTAAAAGAAAGTATTTTGTTTTGTTCATCAATTTTCGAATCTTAAGGTCTTGCAGATTGTTATCATCCCAAATATCACAATTATTTGCAGCGTGTGAATTAAAGGGTTGCATTCTCTTCCCAAGAACCTGAGTTCTGCCATACTTTGCTCCAGACAGGTCGGTACAAATCCTGCAGCATCAATGATTGTAGGTATAAAACTGAAAGCATATCTTGGGTCCTGGATTTGCAAACTCTTTGTCAATGGTCCATAGATGTCTTCTTTCTCCTGTATTTTTCTGACCACAGAAGTGTCTAGAGGACAGCTGGTTTCTACAACAAAGCATATTTTTTTCCTTGTGGTCCCACACAATATCTGGCTAGTTGTGACTTGTTTTAACTTTCAAGTTCCACAAATATTCAGTCGACCCATTGGTCTCAATATATTCAACTTTGTCCGCTGATGTATGAATGGTTAACTATCACCACATTTGCTTTTGTATTAGTTATATAAGAGTTAACTTCAGCTCTGTATTACCATTTTAGATCTTTATTATTGTTATCTTATGTTAATAAAATCAATAAGTTAATATATAGGGTAAAAAGAAACCCATCTATAGATCAATACATTATGCATATTTCTGTATGTTTGTGTGTGTATGTATGTATATATACATACCAAATAGAAATTATTACATTACATCAAATATCAAATATAGGTTACTATATAACATCAATATTAAATACAAGTGACTACATTACATCAATATCAAATACAGGTTACTTGTATTGCATCAATATGTATCAACTATATTATGTCAATAACAACTTGAGATCAATATAGAATGAATACTATCAACCAATCAATATATCAAAGAAATACCATCTACTAGTCAAAGCACCATATCAAAATGAGGTAGTTTGAAAGGGTTCACTGTTGGGTAGAATATCTTTTATCATTTACTCGTTGGACTGCAGCCATACTGGAGCATCACCTTGAAGGGTTTTAGTTGAACAAGTCAACCCCAGTGCTTAGGTTTTAGGTCTCAGAACCAAAATCTTCAAAGCGAAGGAAGCAAAGAAATAAAATGACAGGAGAGAAAGGCTCAACAAAATCATTCTCATCCTCCATCAACATTATCATGCAGTCAATGCCATCGACTCTTTTATACAAGACTTGGTCTACAGAGTCATCAATGCCATCGCCATAAAGGAAGCGTTCAGCAAAGAAGGAACTAAGTAACAGGAAAATAACCAAACCAATACTAGTTACCAAGCTGGGTGACAATCACACACACACACAGAGGCTTCCACACAGTTTCCATCAACCAAATTCAGTCACAAGGCATTGATCAGCTCTGGGTTGTAGCAGAAGGCACTTGCCCAGGGTACCACATTGTGGCACAGAACCCAAGACTGCATGCTTGTAAAGTGAGCTTCTTAATCACAGCATGCCTTTATTCCTTAGCATCCATTTTCCATGCTAGCCTGGATCACATGGGAAGGTAACTGAGATGAGATTTTTACAGCCAGATAATCTTCCTCTGATCAACCCTTACCTGTTTTTCAAGTAAGGGATTCTACACAGTTTCTGTCTACCAAATTCACTCACAAGATATTTGTTGGCTTCACAATGGGATTGAAACTACTACCAAGAGATTGCAAACTGAACTTCTTCCCCACACAGCTGACCTGCACCTATCTTTTATCTTTTATCTTTTACTTGACACACACACATATGCACATATATATACGATGGGCTTTTTTCAGTTTCCGTCTACCAAATTCATTCACAAGGCTTTTGGTCAGCCCAAGGCTATACTAGAAGACACTTCCCAAGGTGCCATGCAGTGGGACACAGCCACCAGTTTCTATCTACCAGATCCACTCAGAAGGCTTTGATCAATCTGAGGCCATAGCAGAAGATATTTGCTTTAGGTGCCACGCAGTGGGACTGAACCCAGAGCTATGTGGTTTGGAAGTAAACTTCTTACCACACAGCCATACCTGCGCCTATATCCATCTTTATTTTAAAACATTAAGTTGATTGTTATTTCAAACTAGTTATGCAACCATATAAAAGACTCCCTTGGAAAGCTTGCATTCATCAGACAGGTGGATGCAATTAATGATCAAAGGATAATTAAGACTAGTGATATCATGTTTGAAAGAAAATTTAGTAGTTTTGTTGTTTGTTTGTGTGCTTTTTTTTCTTTCATTTTCCTGTTTATGAATGAGGTTGTGTTTACAAAGTCTGATGCAACTGTTTGCTTTTTTTTTTTGGTCTTTATTTTTATGGCATTGGTCACTAACACTAACTATAACTAACCACAAAGAACCTCCACCGTTTTCTCCACCATTGTCACAATGTTGCTGCAGCTCCAATCACAACCACAATTCATTTGCTCCTCCTCCTCCAACTACTACTACTACTATTTTACATCCTCCTCCTCCTGCTGCTGCTGCTGCTGCTGCTCCTCCTCCTCCTCCTCCTCCTCCTCC
>NC_068999.1:52350343-52355542 GCF_001194135.2 Octopus bimaculoides
AAAAAAGAAAGAGAAAAAAATTCCTTACAATACATTGATAAATACAATTGATTAGTGATTATAAATTTTAGATTTTAATGACATAATTTTTTTCCTTTTTTTGGTTACGTTCAAATATGTTGGTAAATAGAGCTTGTTAGCTGGAGTCACGAAGACTGCTTTTATTTAGTTGAGTTTGTTGTTGTCGTTGTTGTTGTTGTTGCTGTTTTTGGCATTGTTGCTTGTGATGTTGTGGAGATGCAATGGCCCAGTGGTTAGGGCAGCGGACTCGCCGTCATAGGATCGCGGTTTCGATTCCCAGACCGGGCGTTGTGAGTGTTTATTGAGCGAAAACACCTAAAGCTCCACGAGGTTCCGGCAGGGGATGGTGGCAAACCCTGCTGTACTCTTCCACCACAACTTTCTCTCACTCTCACCAACACTCTGTTGGTGAGAGAAGATGCACCTAGCAACGGAAAATCTACCTTGGTAAATTTTGACTGACATATGCAAGCACGGATCATTTCACATTGAAACAATGATGATGATGATGATGTGTGTGTGTGTATGTGTGTGTGTGTGGAGATTAGTGTTTGTGTTTGTCCCCACCACCACTTCTTGACAACTGGTGTTTGTTGGTTTAAAGGGGAAAAAAGGGAAAAGACCCGCTTCAGTCATCAACGACTATGAGATTGCACCGAGAAATTTACCTGCTGAGGCACAAGTTCGGGCAAGGTTGTTTGTGGGAGACCAACAATCACCCATGCATAGCAGCCTCCCCCTCCATGCCACTAATGTTACCCAAGGGTATGACGAAGGCTGATATAGATTGGCACCAGTGATGTCACAGCTCATTTCTACAACTGAGTGACTTGGAGCAATACGAAATAAAGAGTCTTGCTCAAGAACACAACACACAACCTGGTCCAGAAATCGAACTCTCTACCTCATGATTGTGAGCCTGATGCTCTAACCATTGAGCCACGCATCTTCACGTCCCCATAAATTAGCGATTCAGTAAAAGAGAGTGATAGAATAAGTGCCAGACTTTAAAAATAGCATAAGTACAGGGGTTGATTTGTACAACTAAAACAGTTCAAGGTATTGCCCCAGCTTGGCCGCAGTTCAATGACTGAAACAAATTGAAGATATAAATGTGTATGTATGTATGCATGTATGTATGTGTATATATATATATATATATAGATAGATAGATAGATAGATAGATAGATAGATAGATATCTGTATTTCTCTCTCTCTTTATCACCCTCTTTCTCTCTCTCTTTCTCTCTCTCTCTCTCTCTCTCTCTCTGTATATATATATAGATGTTTATAAACGTGTGGGATGGGATACATATATGTTTGTATGTTAGTATGTATTCATAAATTTCACATTAAGCTCAACACGAAAATTGGTTTTATAGATTTCCAATTTGAAAACTAAATAAAACAAATATTATTGAAGGCAATATTCAGACCCAACATTAATGAGAAAATTACACAGTGTAGAATGATATTTGGCAATGTCATATAATTTAGTAATAGTATGGCGTAATATATATATAAATACACACACACACACACACACACAAACACACACACACACACACACACACACATACACACACACACACACACAAAGAGAAAGAGAGAGAGTAGAGGAACATAACTTTCACTAAGATTTGTATGTGATTGGCCATTTGTAATTTCTTTTATCACATGATGCAATAACCATCTTAATGTGGATCTTGTCATTTGAAGGTTTGGATTAAACGGCGTGAGACAGATCTTTTGATGTGGAGAAATAGATGGGTAAATGGACATTATATATAGATGCCTAAATATTTGAGTTGAGTTTGTTTATCACCATCATCGTTATCATTGTTGTTGTCATCATCGCCATCGTTGTCATCATTGCCATCATCATCATCATCATTAACATCATCTTAACATCAGTTCTTTTTTCATGCTTGCATGGGTCAGATGGAGTTTACCAAGGCAAATTTTCAATGGCTGAATACCCTTCATGTCACCAAGCCTCCCCTGCTTCCAAACAAGTTAATATTTCTTCATGGCCAGACATGCTTTTGCAGAATATTGGAAATGAATGACACTGCGTGTATGACAGTGGAAACACACGCCAGAAACGGTCACAGAAAACGAGAAAGCAACCATACTCTGGGATATGCCAATACACACAGATAGAGAAATTAAGGCAAATAGACCAGATATAGTTGTCAAAGATCATGAAGAAAAAAAATGCTTTCTAATTGATGTATCAATACCAGCAGATGACAACGTTTCCCTACAAGAAATGGAAAAACTTTCAAAATACAAAGACCTGGAAATAGAGGTAACTCGAATGTGGAATCTAAAAACAGAAACAATTCTTATCATAATAGACGCCTTAAGTATAATAAAAAAATATCCAGACAAATACATAACAAAAACACCAGGACTTACAAATATATATAACATACAGAAAATTGCACTACTGGGCACTGCACACATCCTACGCAAAACACTTTCAATACAGTAACCATAAGAGCACCACAGCACATACCCAAGGTGCACAGAGCTGCGCTCGGTAGTGAAGTGAAAGCACGTTATAAAAATAAAACTACTGAACAATAATAATAATAATAATAATAATAATAATAATAATAATAATAATAATGATGATAATAATAATAATGATGATAATAATAATAATAATAATAATAATAATAATAATAATGATAATAATAATAATAATAATAATGATCATAAAAATTTCTAAGCTGATGTAAATGTTAAATTAAACCAAATATTTTGGTGATGTCAAAAGATGGAATGCATGAGCTAAGAGATGGAGAGAGAGAGAAAGGGAGAGAGGGGAGAAAGCAGGGAGAGAGAGGGAGAGAGAAGGAGAGAGAGAATAAGAGAGAAAGTAAGAGGGAGAAACAGAGAAAGGTAGAAAGTGAGAAAGAATGAGAAAAAGGAAAGAGAGAGAGAGAGATGGAGAGAGAGAGAGTTGGGGAGAGAGAAAAAGAGAGAGAGAGAGTTAGGGAGAGAGAGAGTTAGGGAGAGAGAAAAAGAGAATTACTGAGTACTTCAAAGTTAACAATACTAACAAAAAAACTACAGTAAAAAAAAATCAAACTAACAAAATGAAAATCTCTCAGTTTCTAAGTAAACAAATGGATCGTCAGCTAGGATTAGTTGATGTATAAAGAAAAATTATAGGAGTTTAAAAGAAAAAAGAAAAGTAAGAAGAAAAAGTTAGTGAAAATGCTAACGAAACGATAGAGAGTTTAATTGATTATCATTTTTATCGTTGTTTCAACAACACCTTTGATGTAACATGTTTAACAATTGTAATCAATGATTGTATATGCTATACTATGGACTGCGCTATAATATTTCTTTCACCAATGCTTTATTGCAATGTACGATAGGATTGTTAGCAATTTATTGACTGGAATTTTGAATTTTTAGAGACGAAACTCCCACTTCCAATGCTACCCCTACACCCATTCATCCTTTGAGATCCTTCCTCTCATGTTCGTATTTACCTTGTTCCCTGAGGGTGGGCCCTCACCTTCTCTCTTTTCAGCTGGGAAAGCTTTGTATTCATCTCTCTTCAGCAAAGATGTCTGTTCTTGTACCTCGATCATACTTTCCCATTCTTCAATACTATATCCTTTTCAGTTGCAATGGGGGTCTTGTCTTGCAAGTTATTTGGTGACCACACCGGTACAGGGGCCATGTAAGAAGCACCCAATACTCTTTGTAAAGTGGCTGGCATTAGTAAGGACATCAAGCTGTAGAAATCACGAGTCATGCTGAGTCATAAGGGCTGGTTTCCCAGTTTCATGGCATATACATTCCCACCTGGACAGGACGCCGGTCTGTCGCAGGGTTACTCATTTTTGCCAGCTGAGTGAACTGGAGCAATGTGAAGTGAAGTGTTTTGCTCAAGAACACAATGTGTCGCCTGGTCCAGGAATTGAAACTACAATCTTATGATCATGAGTCCAACACCCTAACCACTAAACCAAGCACCTCCACTGTTCCCTATCGATCATAAGACATTGACAACTTTTCTCCTCTGCTTTCAACTCTGGGCTGGCTTTTCTGCTTCTCTCCAGTTAGATCCCTATTTCCTCAGTTCTGCCTCAGTATTTTCTCGAGCTTTTCTGCAGTACTTGAGCCCTCTGCTCCCCAGGGAGCATAGACCATCCATGACATTTCCCCACTGTTCTCAACTCTAGGCTGTTTTTTTTTTCTGCTTCTCTCCAGTTGGATCCCTGCTTTTTCATCTCTCCTTCAGTATATCGCTTTCATCTACACTAAGGGCATCCTCTTTCCTGCCTCCCTAATAGGTTCATATGTTTTCTTGAGGGAGGGACTTCCTCTTCCACACCTTTTGATGGTTCTGTATCTTTGCTTTTTCTGTAGGAAAGAGTATTAGCCCTTCACAAACACCTGTTTTTACATTAGGGAAGAGGTGGTCCAGATTAGTCTGGCCGCTGTCCTTTGATCTGCTCAGCATAAGGGGCCATACAAACACCTTATACCTTGCTGGCATAGCTCTCAGGGTCATTGGGCCACACAAGCCATCACTCTGCAACAAGGACTGGATCTTGTAGTGGCATCCAGCGTATGCGAGCACGGAAAATTTCAGATTTAAAATTGATGATAATGATGGTAATGATAATGATGATGATGATAATGATGATGATGATGATGACGATGATGACAATGATAATGATGACGACGACGACGACGACGACGATGATGATGATGACAGTGATGATGACAATGATGATGATGATAACAACAATGAATATGATGATGTTGATGACGATGATGACAATGGTGATGATGATGACAATGCTGATGATGACAATGATAATGATGATGACGACGACGACGACGACAACGATGATGATGATGGTGGTGGTGTTGGTGGTGGTGTTGGTGGTGGTGGTGGTGGGGGAATACATTTGAAGCAACTGTTACTGTGCTGGAGTAAGTATCCCCAAGGTTTAAGTAATATACGCAAAAATAAATTAAATTAGGAAATTTCCAGAGAATAATAAAATAATTTGTACTAACATAAAAAAAAAAAATTAAAAATTAAAAGGTCTAGAAAATCAATAAATTTTTCTTTGCTTTTTTTTCTTTTTTCTTCTTGTTTACGGCATGTCAAGAAGCGAGATAAGGATCAGGACTTTT
>NC_068999.1:52357484-52359984 GCF_001194135.2 Octopus bimaculoides
ACACACACACACACACACACACACACACATATATATATATATATATATATATATATATTTGATTTGTCTGTCTTAACATTCTGAGTTCAAATTCCACTGAGATCAGCTTTGCCTTTCATCCTTTTGCGATCGATAAATTAATTCCTGAGCATTACTGCCACCCTGTTTTTGACGCTCTGCATTCGCTGTCACACCCAAGCATTGTGGCCACAGCAAAGCTTATCTCTCGCTCGATTTTTCTGGCTGAATATGCGTTGGATTATTACTGTTTGGTCACGCACTTGTCTACAGTGCCAACGATCCAATGTGCATCATGATGTTCGAGCACCTCTTGGACACTTCAATCCACCGGATGCCAGGTTCTGACACGTTCACATCGACCTGGTTGGTCCTTGGCCTGTCAGTTGTGGGTTCACGTATATCCTAACCTGCATTGCCAGATTCTCTAGATGGCCTGAAGCCATTCCACTGGTGGACATTTCTGCAGAATAAGTTGCCTCATTTTGGGTTGGATCGCTCACTTTGGAGTACACGCCAGAATTACAACTGATTGTGGATGCCAGTTTGAAACTTGCCTGTTCCGCGAACTATCGAGATTACTTGGAATTCAGCTTATTTCACACGATGAGTTACCACCCAGCTGCAAGTGGGATGGTTGAACGTTTCCATCGGCCACTTAAAGGCGCAATTTGTGCTGCTCCTAGCCCTCAATGCTGGTCTGAATTTCTTCCCATTGTCCTGATGACTGGTGTTGGAACTGCGCCTTGGCTTGAATGTTTTTGATTGTGCTTTACATAAATTCACTGCATTCATTATACACCAAGAGTCTTTGCGTGAAAAAGCAAAACAAAAAACAAAAACAAAAAAAGCTTGCAGTATGCTATGTTAACGTTCCGAAATTCGTGAACAAACTTAGAGCAAGAGCATTAAACAGACAAGAATTCAGAGAACAGTGCGAACGGTTAAATTTAGAATATGACGAGTTTGGCCGTCATTGTGAGGTTCACTGATTTTTAGAAAAGAGGTTCTGAGTAGGTTTTAGAAACTGAAAAATAATGTGCATAATTTTCTATAAGAGAAAACCGTGCTACTCAAAGAAAGAATCCTTTGCTATGATAACAATTAGCTATTTGATGTAATTTTTTTTAACCTGCCATTTCAACGATCTAAATTTGAAACTGCAGCGCAAGAGCAAATTGTTTCCTAGGTTTGATGAAATTTAAATTGTTCATCTCTTAGCTAGAAAATGAAAATTTGAACCAGAATGAAAGTGTTGAAGATAATAGCAATTTTACAAAATATGTTGGAAAAAAATCTAGTTATTGTATTTGAAAGCCGTTTCTGTGATTTTGTTGAGAAGAAAATTGCATGCTTGTATTTATAAACCCATTTTCACTTAGTGAAGCAAAAAATTCATGAAAATGCCTAGTAACATGTAAATGAAAGTTGAAAACAAATTCATTATAGAAAATTAAATTTGATGAGCTTTCTTCAGTTGCTAACGCTGCTGACATGATTAATTTCTGGAGATCATTACTCTGTGGACATTTTTACAGAACTAAGAAAATATTCCCGAAGTTTATAGCTGTCGCTTCAAACAGTGTACAGGTGTGAACAAATATTTTCATTAAGAGAGAGAGAGAGAGAGAGAGAGAGAGAGAGAGAGAGAGAGAGAGAGAGAGAGAGAGAGAGAGAGATAGAGAGAGAGAGAGAGAGAGAGAGAGGGGAAGTTACAAGTGACTGATTCAAATTTGAAGAACTTTTTAATCACCTGCGGTTTTTATTAACTGATTTAACTCCAAACATTAAAAAGATTGGCAAAATCAAAACAGATAATCCATTAAAGTAAATAATTCTTTCTGATTTTGGCACAAGGCCAGCAATTTTAATTGGAAGAACACAAGTGGTTTATATTGACTCCAGTACTTGTCGGTTCTAAAAGGATGAAAGGCTACGTTGGTCTCGACAGTATTTGGGCTCAGAACGTAAAGTGCTAGAAAAATTGCTACTGAGCATTTTCCCTGACACGCTTTTGGGTCACCAAAATCGAAAGGCACAAAGCTGCTACACGCCCGGACTGAGTGACCTTATAATAATGACTCGTCAATGGATATAACATACATAGAAACATTTCCAACGACACGTTAAACAACAACACGTTAGACAACAACACTCCACAGACATTTTTACCATATATAAATAATTCTGAAGAAACATATTTCTACGTCAACAACTAGATTGAAAATCTAATCCTGCCCTTTGCTGGTACTACAAGTAGCAAACGAACTATGGATATGAGCCATCTAGCTAAAAAAAGAAAGAAAAATACAATTGCTTGGCAATACTATGTAATCAAAATAAACTAACACGTGTAAGGAGTAAAGTGGCTTATTTGTGCATTTTCAAAATTAAAGACGCTTCCTTGTGTTCTCAAAAGATTATTTGGTGGTGACCCGGTCGATAGGTAAAGCGAGATCTTTTCTAATGGATGGAACAGGTC
>NC_068999.1:52361481-52362761 GCF_001194135.2 Octopus bimaculoides
ATATATACATATGTATATATATATTGTATGTATGTATATATATATAGTGTTTGAAGTAGCATTCAGATATTCTCAATACACACACACGTTACAGAAAGTTAAAAGGCATTTACACACACGCACACGCACGCACGCACACACACACGCACGCACGCACGCACGCACACGCACACACACACACACACACACACACGTTTCTAGATAGCCGTAAATGCCGTTCGCATTTGAAAGGACAAACATCGCACATGCGTGTATAAACATTTGTGAATAAGCAATACTCGGCGGCACTATGTAGATTAAATCTATATAGATGTGTCCACAAATAGAAGATTGCACGTGTCTATCTATCTATCTATCTATCTATCTATCTGTGTGTGATTTTGTATACTATCATTTGTATACATGCACAAAAAATAAAATGCCCAGCTGGGAAATTATGATCGCGTATGTTGTTATATAAGTTCGAATTAGTGGTGTGTATGTTAAAGTGTGCTGGTATGTTTGTGTGTGTGTGTTGGAACTACTATGAGCATATGTGTTAATGTCTCCGTTAATGCTAGTATATGTGTTAGCCGTATTAGTGTGTGTGTGTGTCTTATAGGTGTGCCTGTGTGCGATAACATATTTGTGTGAAAATGTAGCTATACAGAAAGATTATCGATTAATATAAGCTAAAACCAATGGTAATGGATGTGTAACAAACGTGTGTAGCAGTGTGCATGCGAGCGACGAATGCAACAGATATATCGATAATATTATCTTATGCATTGATGATATACGGCTAGAGAAATGTAGAAAGGAGAAGCTTAAAGAACATGATAGATTGAGAGAGAGAGAGAGAGAGAGAGAGAGAGAGGGTGGGAGAAGAAATAAAAAGAAAGTGAGTGTGTGTTTGAATGAGACAGATAGAGAGGCAAATGGAAAATACATTGGAGGAGGAGGAAGGAAAAGAGGGTGAGTAAGAGTAGGGGAAAGAGATAGTGCAATAGAAAGAGGGTTGTAAAGAAAACGAATAAAGAACGGAAAGAGAAAGGTGAAAGTAGGAAAACTTAGTGAAAAAGAGACGAACTGAACCTTTGGAAAGGAAGGAAGGAAGAAAGGAAGGAAGGAAGGAAGGAAGGAAGGAAGAGAAAGGAAAAAAGAAAAAGTAGAAGTATAGGAAGTAGTGTATGTGAGTGTGTGGCTATGTGTGTGAGTGTGTGTGTGTGTGTGTGTGTGTGTGAAAGAATGAGAGTAGTGTAAAGGGTGAATAAAAATGCTCAACACACACTAATATATAT
>NC_068999.1:52362843-52371058 GCF_001194135.2 Octopus bimaculoides
ATATATATATATATATATATATATATATATATATATATATATACATACATATATATATATACATATATATACATATATATACATATATATATATATATATACATACATGCATACACACACACACACACACACATATATATATGCATATACAAATACGTTTATACACGCTTGTATATACAAACATACATATATCGACAGAGAGAGAAGGAAAGAAAAATAGCAAGCAAGCAAACAGGCAAGAAAGAAAGAAAGAAAAAAGAAAGAAAGAAAGAAAGAAAGAAAGAAAGAGAAAGAGAGACATAGACAGACAAAAATACTGAATGATTGCGACTTTCGAAGATTCGTCGGCAATTATTCGTCAGATACGCATACATACTCAAAGATTTGAAAATATCAAAAACTAATTTGTTATTTACAACAAATCTACCAATTTATGTCAAGAATGTAAAAGAATGTGTTACTGACTGCAACATAATATGCAAGATCCTTGAGAGACGTCTATACTGAAATGGATTATAAAGTTTCGACGATGAGATGATCCTTACACACAAAAACACAAATAGATATGCAAATTATCAGCATTTCAGACCAGAGATCCTCACTAAATGTTGCCACTTCGACAAGTATTCTCTAAAACAAACAAACAAACAAACAAACAAATAAATAAATAAATAAAAATCATGCATCTATTTGACTGACTTAATCAATTCTTAACTATTTACTCGGAACAGTCTGAGAGCTGAAACTTTGCAAATCATTATATGTGTGTGTGTGTGTGTGTGTGTGTGTGTGTGTGTGTGTGTGTGTGTGTGTGTGTGTGTGTGTGTGTGTGTGTATGCGTGTATGGGTATGTGTGTGTGCGTGCGTGTGTGTGTAAATATTACTGCGAGACATTTTCGTCTGCAACTGATATATTTTTAACACTCTAGCGAGATGCTTTCTCGAGACGAATAACTCAGTTTCCAGGCTTTCTACAGTATATCTACGTTAAGTATGATATATATATATATATACACATTTATATATACATAATACACACACACATATGTATGTATGTATGTATGTATGTATGTATGCATGCATGTATGTATGTATGTTCACCTGTTAGTAATATTCAACTTATATCATTTATTTTCTTTCTGTGCTCTATTGCATATCGTACGGCTTGAGAAGCGTGGCAGTTTTTTCTGAGGTTGCTAATCCTTTGCCAATTCTTTTGACGTTTCCGGAGAAAGAGACGCCGTGAATGGCTCCCCAACGACTCTTCCAGCACAATGTAGCTGGTTCCAAGAGATAGGAAAGTATGAGAGAGAGAGAGAAAGAAAGAGAGCGAGAGAGCGGAAGAAAGAGAATGTGCGTGTGACAGCGTAGAGAAAAGGGAGAAGGGAGAGGGTGGGAGAGATATAAGAATCGATTCCCGGACTTGACTTGTACTTTATTTATCGATCCCTATAGAGCCCAGAAGAATAAAACGCGAAGTCAGAATGAATACTGATGCTCTAAAGACCCTATCATTTCACCAGCTCTCTCACTGTCACTCTGTGTGTGTGTGTGTGTGTGCATGTGCATATTTATACGTATACATACGTATATATGTATTTGCATACACAAGCACTTCGTATACATATACTACCGCATGCACACACAAACGCATACCTACACAAGATGCCCCAAATGCAAATCCCAATTTTAGAATGTTATTACAATTGCATAAATTTGTTTTTTAAGAGTATAACTGATGAAATGTACATTGCATTTTAAAATTGGGCGTTACTTTTGGGACACTCCTTATATTCACACTCACATACACACACAAATATAGGCATATGTATACACCCATGTGAATCCATGTGTGCATATATATATATATATATATACACACACATGTATGTATATATATGTTTGTATGTGTATGCGTGTATTTATCTTTCTCTCTATATATACATACATACATACACACACACACATATATATCTGCACATATAGATATATACTCGCATGCGTGTGTGTTAAGTATTTTGATAGATAGATAGACAAGATAGATATATATATATATAGATAGATATATATATAGATAGATAGATAAATAGATGGATAGATAGATAGATAGATAGATAGATAGATACAGTCTCACATACACAAAAACAGACAGTTGTACAGAGAAATGACCGAAAAGAAGAGATAGAGAAAAGGAGATTACGGAGAGAAAGAATGAGAGAAAGAGAGGTTGTCTGATCAAATGGAACGGAGACTAGAAATTATCGGTATGTTGAGATATTCAGCTTAGAAGAATAAACCGGTGATGAGAGAAAAAGGGGGAAATAACGATAGGAGAAAGAGAAGAGAGATAGTGAGAGATGTAGCATGAAGGGAGGAGGGATTATGGTTAAAGAGGTTGAATGCAGCAAAAGAGAGCCAGTAGAATGAAAGAAAGTGTTAGGCACGAAGAAAAGAATCAACGAAATGTGTGAGAGAATCAATGAGAATATGTGATGTCTGGATGTATGCAAAGAGAGAGAGAGAGAGAGAGAGAGAGAGAGAGAGGGAGGGAGAGGGAGAGAAAGAATGAAGGTGAAACAAAGGTAAGAGATAAAGAGAAGAATTTGGAAAATCAGATGAGGTGTGAGAGATAAAAATAAATAGATAGATAGAAGATGACAAGGAGAGAAACAAAAATAAATATTTAGATTATTAATCTATTTAGATTACCAAGAAAAAAGAGTGAGTGTGTGTGTGTGTGAGAGAGAGAGAGAGAGAGAGAGAGAGAGATGAGGGAAACAGAAAGAACAAGTACAGTGGGGCAAGGGAAGAGGCAGACAAATATTGCAAGAGTGAGAGAGGCAAGAAAGAGAAAGGAAGATGTATACAAGGATAGTGTAAAAGAGGAAGAGAGAGAGAAAACGAAATGCAACCACACAGAGAAAAAAGCAGGTAGAAATATAGAGAGGTAAAGGAAAATATAGGAAGGGTGATCAAGAGACAGATAAAAAGTGGGAGAAAGGAAAGAGAAAGAAAAAAAAACGGGAGAGCGTCGAAAGATAAACATAGACAGAAAAGAAAGCACTACTAGAGGGGAAAACGACAGGCCGGGTTGAAAAGAGAGATCTTTCTATCGATATACACTAAGATGCAGGAACTAAACTCTATTGATTTGGAGGCAGACCTCTCGTCGTCTTCTCCCAGACCCCCTGTCAGCCTTTCTCCCATCTTTTCAATCGCTACTCGTTCGTCTTCCAGAAGCGCACTGAACTGACATGATCAACAGCCAGCATCCATTGAGCAAGCATCGGAAAATACACCAACCATCAACATTAGCTACTGGCTTGTTCTAGCTACTCTGTTATCAACAACTAAACACTATAAAATAATTATGCTTCTACCTGGAAGACCACCAGTGCAAAATAGGATAACAAACACGTATCAAAAACAAACTAATTAAGCAACCAACCAACAAAAAATGCTGCGATATTCATTAATTAAGGAGATTTAACAC
This sequence comes from Octopus bimaculoides, assembly GCF_001194135.2. Classification (NCBI taxonomy): domain Eukaryota; kingdom Metazoa; phylum Mollusca; class Cephalopoda; order Octopoda; family Octopodidae; genus Octopus; species Octopus bimaculoides. Next base: position 52,366,337 of record NC_068999.1, read on the forward strand.
GAGAGGTGTGAGAGAGAGAGAAAGAGAAAGAGAAAGAGAGAGAGTGTGAGTGTGTGTGTGTGCGTGAATAAGTGTGAGATAGGTAAATATAGAGAAAGAGAAAGAGAGAGATTAATTGATAGTGAGAAAAGGAGTGAAAAGGAATTACTGTCTCAACACACGCTCTGTTGTCAACAAAGTGAAGAATTATACCTGAAAATGTAGATATCTAACTAGTAATATCCTGATATTTTTTTTATTTCATTTTTTTCTCCCTTTTCCATATCAAGACGGATTGGTTTTACTCCCTCTCACAGTCCATTTGCCTGTCTTTTTCTTGGAATCGTTTTACACACACATACCTATGCATTAAAGCCTTTATTCGCGCACACTTTCAATATATTGCCAAGCTACGTTAGTTCTATCACAGCTTTTTGTTCTCCATCATTCTTCATTGCTTTTTATCCGTTGAGTGTCAATTATTTGTTTTAAAGCTTAGCTTTTCAACCACAGGATTTTATTACCAGACCAAAAACCACGATTAAAGCCCCTATCATAATCCAACTGTTATCTAACACGCCCCTTACCTTCCTCTTTTTTTTTTTGTTATTTCATGATACCTTATCGCGGGAGAAACGAAATAGCCTTTCTGTCTGCTTCACATCAATAATATGAATAAGTAAGCAGCATAAACAATGTTCACATGAATATTTCACTATTCCCAGGGATAATTTACTCCGACATCACACCAACGAAAACATTTTCCGCTAAAACCAAAAACAACAAATGCATTCACAACCCGGTTTCATTGTAGTCGGAGTTAGTTTGCGAATGCTTTTGATGTTCTTATTAGCGTTATCCTTATTTTTGTCATCGTTATTATCATTACAGTTATAACAAATCTCATTGAAACCAACACATCCACACGCACATCTCTCTCACGCTCTCTCTCTATATATATACATCTTTCTATCTATATTGGCCTTTTTGGATGTACATATACACACACGGAACAACATCGAAATATGTGGAATCAGTGTTTTTTGTCGTCAAAACATGTTTACATGAGAAGCATGTCGACAGCATTTGTGTTCATATTTCTCATTGGCGTGGCCATGTGTACGTTTAAAGATCCCATCACGCTGATGGCAAGTAAAGCTTATCCCGGTGAGGATAAACATGATATAGGAACTTTGGCAGGAGATGTTCAAAACTGGGCAATTCTCATACAAAACTACATTCTACAGGTATGTGTTCCGTTACTTTCTTTCTTTAATCCTGTATTGTTATTTTTTTCTTCTATTTCATTCATTCACTCATTTTCTTTCAATATTCTTCCTTTCACAATTTACGATTTGTGCTCTGTAATTGGGTTTATATGGTTATCTACAATTTATATCGACTTCTCAATTTCAAGCTCTTTAAAAATATTTTTCTTTTACCAGTTATTGTATTAATAGAAATATTTATTATCTATCATTTCTCAAGTTTCTCAAATAAATTACATTGCCACATAATTTATCTCAAGCACTTTGGTTCTTTTATGCGCAACCTAATCACGCTTTGGTTTTCTAACTCCAATTCCATTTTTAAAACCGGTGATTATCCATCGCAAACATATATGCTGTTATGAACTGTTTCTATTGCTGTTTAGCTTCAAATCAGCCCTATTCAAGCAAATTTCTTTATGAAAGTCATTCCATCCGTGATCTCCCGTCAGTTTGTATATCAGAAACTATTCTGTCTTGTGCAGTATTCTTTATTTATGATGGTCGTGTGTCATTTGAAGGATATTTGGCTTCTATTTTTAGCAAATCAAGTGATTGTTTAGAGGTCCCTTCGTTCTTGTTATTGCTTTTGATAGTAGTAGTTATTTTTTTTGTTTAGCCCTAGGTCAACCCTGATCGAACGACTCTATGATCTAGCTGGAAATAGTCAGGATATCATTGTTCAATATGTTCTTTTTTTTTTTTTTAACACGGCAGGGTATGATTTTAAGCAAATTGAATTGCTATTTCTTGCTCAGAGGTTCTCTTGCTGGCTCCTGAAAATTGTTGGTCGTTTAGCTCCAGGTCCTACCTCTATCGTGCAGATCTACTTCTGGTCAAATGCATTCTAAATGTGTAACCATTCTACCTATGTTTGGAGGCATCATTGTCTAGGATTACATTGTCTAATGTACCATTTCCCTTTTTTTAGAGTGTTGTGTAGTATTTAAGGGAGATTTGTTTGTTAATACTGGAGTAGAGGTATCGACCAGCCGTCCAGTTGACCACGGTCCATATATTTCAGCGTTTCGCAATATTCTTGCCCCAGGACAAGACATTTTGTCGAGGAGCAAGTTTTCAAAAATCACAGAATTCCTATCCATATTTTGCAGACAACCCTGTCACCTTAATTTTGATCCGATATTAAATGAAGCAAAAATGTTTTTAGTGAAAGTATTCGTGTGTGTGTGTGTGGGGGGGGGGTATATTATTTGGAAATTGATGAATAGCAATTTTTTAATACAGATTATTTTTTGATTATCTTGAAGACATCTCGCGGAATCTTAGAATCCGTTGGACTCACTTTTGGAGATACTGGTGTCATTAGTATGCCGTGTATTGAGTTTAAAATTATCTTAAGAGCGTAGTTTTTGATGGGGAATAAATGGAATTGTCCTAGATATACCACGTGAAAATGGAGACTTCCAAGTGGTGACCTCATACAAACACGTTCAATAATGAAAGGACCGTGAGTGGATTGAGGCAGTCGCCTCGGGCGCAGTTTTTGGCAGAAGCGCAACATTTTTGCGGGGTTATAATATTTGTTGATTAGGGCGGAGATGTCAAAAGTGTATTTGGCACCTCTGACACTAACTTGGTAAGCTACTGGTTTTGAACTCTTGCCAACAAGATAGTCTCTTGTGATCGCTCCACCCGTCAGAAGTAGAGTCTTAGCTCTCTCAAATCTCAACCTACCGTTTAAAAATGTGGGGAGGACGCATTGGCAGATGATTTGGTACACTCTGGGTACGGTAAAAAAAAAAGAAAAAGGGACGATCATAGTTCTCTTCGATCAGGGCTGATCTAAGGCTAACAGCAACGTTACATGCTGACGAGAAAAGTTATATGCGATGGCTTATTTTGCTGGAAACAGCAGCAGAATATCTTTCAAATAACACCTTAACGTCTTAAAAAAATAAGTAAGGAAGGACAACTGGATCGTGTAATCTTGTTTAGACTACGTCTGGAAAAGAGTGAATAGTTACGCCTGGAATGCCTTTGAATATAGGTTTTTCTCGATTAGGGCTGACTTTTGTTCCATAATAAACAACAACTAACGACCTTAATAAGGATGATTATTGATATGTTATTAAAGCTTTGATAACGATACATGACTAGAAATGAGCTAATGAAGGAGACTATTACAGATCATTCAACTTGCTAGAAATAACAGCCCAGTTCCCTAAAATTACTCTCTACCGTCTTTAAAAACTAAGGATGGACAATGTATGTAGTTCATAACATCTTAAAAATGAGATGCTGATGGTTGGATTGCCTTTGATGATAAGTAGGCTCCACCAGGGCTGACCTCGGGGAAAACAACAACAACAATAGTTGGAAAATAAAAATCACTTCAGACCAGAGTTGAATATAAACTAGAGACGTTGATGGTACAGCAGTGATGCTGGGGTTTTCATGAGTGTGTCAATAATAGCGATTTGAGAGATTAGTTGTAGATCTGAAACTGGTATATCAGTCATATTTACTAACAACACTCATGCTCGTCAGTTTTTACTAATTTTTTTAAAGCAAGTTGAGTAAAAAATATATTTATTATTCCCGACAGTATTATCACTATCATCATCTTAATCCTGTAAACCATGACCACCACCATTACTAATATCAAAACCAACCCCCATTTATAATCGTTGTTTTCATTTCTAATTATGAAGTCCATGGCAAAACATTAGAACCACTGACACCATCAACATAACCATGCTTGTCACTCATAACACCAAAACAATCAGAAATGGTCATGAAAGCCATATCTGATGTTTGTTATAGTCGCTAGTATACAGTGCATCAATTTTCCAAGTTTGCATCACACTTTTGATTTATTTTTGGATTGGATTTAGTCAGCAAGTGTATTCTCAACATGATTAACCTGAGGATTAGCAATACTGTAACACTAGCATAATAGAACTGCAGTGCAATCGTCAGTAATTTGTTCAACAGTGTATGAAACAAACCACTCAGCAGAGTTACCTAAATCTATAATATTGAACTTCTACCTGTCCGTCTGTAAATCCCTTCTGAAAGCCATGGAGTTGTGAAGAAAATTCACCATCATTAGTGACCGCAACACCAGGGTAATAATGAATACTAAAAAGTCATTCTTGTATAATGTGCATAAAGGAGATTTCCTCTTTGTTCACTAATTCAATGGGTAGCTATTATGGAACAGAAGTATCCAATCTTGTGGGGCTGAAGCTTGCTTAACAACCGTATGGTTCCGGGTTCAGTCCCATTGCATGGCACCTTGGGACAAGTATCTTCTACTAGAGCCTTGGGCCGACCAAAACATGAGTGGATTTGGTAAATAGAAACTGAAATAAGTCCATTGTATGTATGTATATGTATGTGTGTGTGTGTATATGTGTATATGTATATATATATATATATATATGTATATATGTATGTATGTATATATGTATATATATATATATATATATATATATATATATATATATATATA
>NC_068999.1:52373570-52382262 GCF_001194135.2 Octopus bimaculoides
ACAGATAGATAAATAGATAGAGAGGATGGTGGAGGGAGGAAGTGGAACAAGGAGGAAGGGACAGAAGGGTATAGCAGTGAAGTAGAGGCCAGGACAGAGGTATAGATAGAAAGATGGAGGAAGACAGATAGATAAATAGATAGAAAGATAGATAGATAGATAGACAGATAGATAGATAGATAGATAGAAAGATAGTCACGTCAGAATAATAGTAGACTTACTTGTAAAATAGGACGTGTGCGTTCAATAATGTAATAATACAAAGAATATATATACATGTATACACACATATATGTACATACTTACATCTACATGATATATATAGATATTTGAAATGAAGAGTAGATAGACAGCCGACAACTGACAAAGGGTCGTTCTTTATGTTAGTTGTCCATTTGTTTCTTTCGTTGTTTGCGTATTGAACTTGCTTGCTTTCATATTTCATATTGTTTACAGTTTGGTGATGTCCTGTACCCATATATGCATACCCATATATGCATACCCATATATGCATGTATGTATACATATAGATATAGGTATGTACATATATGTATGGATATATGCATATATTTATATATTATTTATATTATTAGGTCCACCTATCACGGTTTATTATCTAAGCATACAGAAATTTCTCCTAGGTGTTGTTTTGCATTTATAATAAAATAAACATGTTTTCTATGGGTTGGGTGGTTTGACAGGAATTGACAAGCCAGAAAACTGTGTTGAGCTCCAGTGTCTGTTTTGGCATGGTTTCTATTGCTAGATGCCTTTCCTAATGGCAACCACTTTACAGAGTGTACTGGGTACTTTTTACATAGCTCCAACACCAGTGAGGTCAACACATATCTCAGAAAGATGCCTCAACTGAATTTGGTGTAGTATTGAAGGAGGTGGCTTTATGCCAAGTGGTCAGAGATTAAAATATGATGGAAGGACAGGAACGCATGTCTTTCTGTAAGAGATATACATGGGAGATACATACCTCAGTTGGGAAAGAGAAAAGATGATGGTGAAGATGTGTTGAGGTATACCCTCAGATTACAAGAAGGTGAATGAGAAAATGCTCAAATATTACTAAAGACTTAAACAATGTAGATCCCATACAAATAGAACTAGAAACCTAGTTCCTTTAGAGATAAAACTAGAAGGGAAAAACTATATATTATAAAAATCATTGTAGTTGCACTGGCAAGTTTTTGTGAAGAATAATGATTAAGGAAAGTATTCTGAGTGACGAAGTAGGATAAAATCAAATCCAGAAACTTCCTTTTATTATGCACATGAGTTTCTAGCTTTGAAATAAAAATCAGTCTTCTTCAGTCTAAAGATGATTTGTATATAATTGATCCTTCATGGATTTGTCATCTGCTATCTGGAAGCATTTTTTCCTACCAAATAAAGAGAAACTTATTGAATACTCTGATATATTCTATCAGAATGACAATTTTGCATAGCAACCAAATACATGTAATCTTAACAGAAAAGGGCATAATTCAATTAATAAGTTATCTTGACACAATCTCTGCTCCTGAAACAGATGGCTTTCCAGCTTTACTATTAGAATCCTGTTATGCCAGCCTTGCTAATACCTCTGAAAATATTCTATCAGAGATATTTAGGCACTAGATGACAACCAGAAATATTGAAAGAAGAATAACAATACCCATTCATAAAGTAGTAGAAGGACACTAAGAAACAATTACAGACCTGTGTTGCATTCCACCATTTAAAAGTCCAGGAAAGAATCATATGTGGAACAGTAATAAACTTTGTAGACTAACCCAAGCTTTTTAAGAACATCCAGACAGCTTCTGCCTTGGAAGAAACTGTCTGGCTCAGCTTCTATAAAAAACACAGCCTAATTCTGAAGAGTCTTCTTTCCAGATCAAGTGTTGACTGTGTATATCTTTAATTAACAATCAACACTTTCATTTGATAAGGAAGATATATGCAGTCAACACTTGATTCAGTTGGCAGGCAGAATCTTCAGAGTTTAACATGCTCAACTATGGAACTTTATGTCTCAACCTGAAAATTGTTGGTATAAGAGGAAGTTTCAACAATTGTAACTCTGATTTCTTGAAGAGCTGGAATCAAATGGTAACAACCAATGGTGTTCCATTCCCACCTTAGCCACCAAAAAAAATCTGAGGTATTAAGTGGAGTATCACAAGGTTCTGTTCTGTGTCACTTCTGTTTATCATAAGCAAAAACGTATAATCATCCACACTCAGTAGATATGTAGATAATGCCAAAGTGATGATAGAGATCAAGACAAACAACATCATATACTCCAACAAAACCGTTTACAACTGGATGTCATTCATTGGCATAAAATTCAGTGCTCTCTGTTCATCCTCCTCCTCCTCATCATCATCATCATGTTGCTCCAGTCCACTCAGTTGTAAATGAGTTCCAGAAATAGCTGGGATGTTAGCCCTGTGAAAAACCAGTGTCCTGTTCAGTTTTATAGTATACCAAGGAAACTGGATTCAATTCCAGCTTATGAGTCCTAGCTCTCATGACAGACCTAAGATAAGTACCATATGTAGACACAGATCACAACTGTCTGTAGTAACAGCTCTCATATATTTCATAAAAGTGTTATTGTTTTTCAGTGATATGTTCAAAACATGTTAACGATTATGCACACTGTTTACATTGGTTGGACTGATGTCTTCACCTTGATTGTTGCGTTCACTCCGTTTCGGCTGTTGTACGCTCCAGCCTTCTTCGGGTGTTTTGTGATTTGCCTTAGTGAGACCATCTAGATATTTTTTGATATGCTTCACACAATTATATTCTGAAACAAGTCTCAGCACATCATAACACTCTCTGGTGAAATGGTAACTGAGTGTGAGTGACTGTTGTTCCATATGGTATCTCTATCACCTCTAAATTTACAATTGAAATCCTGTTGATGTATGCTTTGCCAGCTACATGGATTATTCCATACCACATTAGGATGAAACTGGTTGGACTTTGTGATGAAAGATTGTGTGTATGTGTGTCTTATAGGGAAACCAGACAACCTGAGAATATAAGAGACTTATGAATTCCCCCATTTATATAGGTTTGCTACTGTTTGGCAAGGCCTGATCTCAGTTTATTTGCATATGTCAGTGCTGGATTAACCATTAAGCAAAATAATCCCATGCTTAGAGCGTCAAGGAAAGTGGGGTACCACAAAAATGGTAGATGGTTTACAGCATAAAAATATATCACTTTAAACTTGTTAAAATAATATTCAAAGTGGTTTATATGATAGGAAATATAATTCTGAAGTGCTCATGGTGTCATCATGAGGATCTGATCAAAGACTTTGCTTAAAAAAAAAAAAAAAAGGAGAAAACTTTTCCAATGTAAAAAAAAGTGAAAGTATACAAAAATAAATCTTATTTTTAGTTTTGTTTCATTTTGGAAAAAAAATCATGGTTTATTATTGTTTATATTTTGAATTATATATATATATATATATATATATATGGGGACCTCAAAATATTTTAAGTGCTTAGGTCCTCTATGGGTTTTAATCTGGCCCTGGTGTTTGTCCACTCCTTTCTGGTTAGATAATAGAAACTAGGCATTACTTTGATAAGGTCCCTCACTTGGCCCTCACTACAAGCTAAGTTCTCATTCTGTTCATCCTACCAGGCTTCCTTAATGTTGAAGTTCCTGTCTTACTGATTAACAGAATGGTTAGATGCTCGGACAAGAATGTCATTCTACCAAAATATCATTGATATCAATGGTGGGTAGAAGAGGAAAACGATTCTCGACTCTTAAAGCTATGCATGCAACCAAGCATGAACTAGAAGCAGGGCAGTCTTTGTCAATCATCTTCAGCATTTTGTGTCTGCTTCTTGATATAGTCATGGGTTGCACAGTTTTTCTAAAACAGTGTCTTGTAACAAGACACCTTTCCTATCCACAATCCTTTTAGTCACCTCTTATAACATGCTGAGATGTAGTATAATGCATTCTAAGATCAGGATACTCATGGTAAAGGAAGCAGGATAGAATATGAAATATAATCATTGTCGTTGTCGCTGTCATTGTCATTGTCATTGATCTGACATTTCTATAACTTAAGAGTAATTTTTGTGAACACCTAATGACACAAAGAATTTGATAATATGGTATGTTTTGAGTATTTCTTCTGCTCTACGGGATTAGTCTAACAAAATCATCATCATCATTATTTTAACATCCACTCTTCCATGCTTGCATGGGTTAGATGGAGTTTACCGAGGTAGATTTTTTTACAGTTGGATGCCTTTCCCATCAACAACCCTTACTTGTTTCCAAACGAGGTAATATTTCCTCAAGGCCATACCTGTTTTTGCAGATTATTGGAAATGAACTGCTTGTATGACAGTGACATTCGCAACTGTCTTGTAATGTCAAAACAGGGACACACACACATGTGCATACATGCACATATGCATAATGCATACATGTATACATACTCTCTCTATATATATGATGGGTTTCTTTTAGTTTCCATCTGCCAAATTTACTCACAAGGTTTTGGTTGGACCAGGAAAAATAGTAAAAGATGTTTGCCCAAGGTGGTACTGAATCCAAACCCATGTGATTGGGAAGCAAACTTCTTAACTTCACAGCCACACTTGCACCTATTATACAAACAGAATTATTTGAAGTAAGCAGCAAACTATAGTTGTCTTTGGATTTTTGTAAGGGCAAAATACTTTACTTGTAGCAGTGACATTTATGACGACATGCTGAAATTGATCTGACATTTCTATAACTTAAGAGTAATTTTTGTGAACACCTAATGACTCAAAGAATTTAATAATATGGTATGTTTTGAGTATTTCTTCTGCTCCACGTGATTAGTCTAACAAAATGAAAAAGAAATCGAACGCACATTCCAGCATTGATTTTTCAGTATATTATTGCTGCATGGTTATAGATTCAAATTTCATTCCATCTGTTAATAGGGTGAAGGTTCAGTAGCAACTGTACAAATGGATTTCTGAACTTTAGAGATTTATTAAAAATTCTATGTTAATTTATTATCAGAGACACCGTTAGCTGTGGAATAGCGTAAGCATTGTAGACTTTAAGGCTAACGACAAGAATGGATGAATTAATTCTAAGTTTTCAGTCTGGCTTCAGGCCAAATAGAATTATGAATGATACCAATACTAGTACCAGCATTCAGAGTGTGCATCAATGCTTGAAACCAAGAAAATGCAATCTTGTTTATCTTGTAGACTTTTCTAAAGCATTTAACTGGATAAATAGGACAAGATTTTGAGTTATCCTAAGTTTCTAATAAAGTGCCAAATTCATTCATTAACCCTTTTGATACCAAAACTATCTGGGGCTACATTGGTTGTTTGAAGTAAAATCACCTATTTTAAAGTGTTTGTATTTAAATTAAAACCTTCCATCATAATTTTGGTTAAGAACCTTTTAAGCTTTGTTCTGTACAAGAACTAAATAATCAAAAAGTTAAATATTTTACTAAATTTCTAAAAAGTTAGTTATTTTACTAAATTCTTGGTAATTTTCAAATTTAATTGAAGTATAAGGAAGGCATGTGGCCTAGTAGTTAGGGTGTGACACTCATGACGACAAGATCATGGTTTCAGTTCCCGGACTGGGTGATGCAGTGTGTTTTTGAGCAAAACATTTCATTTCATGTTGGTCCAGTTCACTAAACAGTAAAACTGGTGTCCTGTGGTGGGGCAACGTCATTCATGATCTCAGTCACTTGTAAACCATAGGCTTGCCTACCTAGCCAGTAGGATAGTATCATTTGAAAGCTACAACAGTGCAAGGAAGCAAATTGTGTCCAGCAGTGTATAATAACATCCGGTAGTCTGGTCAATAGAGTGATGCAGTGAATTGAAGAACATGGACTGAGTCTTGTGATTTGATTTGATTGCCCATGTTTAGTCTGCTGCAGGATGTGGACCTCAGCATGTTCTCTCCACCAATTTTGGTCTGATGTGGAGGCTGTAAATTTGAGCTGGAGATCACACTGATTTGATGAGCCTACTCTGCCATGCTGGCTTGACGTAGCTTGGCTGAGGGGTGCAGTTTATTTATTTATTTTTTTTATATACTCATACTCAGGAATAATTAAGTCAGTTACATCGACCCCAGTGCTCAACTGGTACTTATTTTATTGACCCCGCAAAGGATGAAAGGTAAAGTCAACTTGGCAGGATTTGAATTCAAAACATAAGGACAAACAAAATACAGCTAAGCATTTTGTCCGGTGTGCTAACAATTCTGGCAGCCCACTGCCATGGACTGTGTATTACATAAGAATTTATAGTCACAAAAGGGTTAATGCTATTATGTCCTTGTACTCTACTGATGTCTATGTTTGTACTCTTTCTAGCCACAGTAACGAATATCAGACATTTTGAGGAATACTTCAAGAGAACACACTTATATCTTACCTTTTCACAATTGTTATGTTATCTTTTCCTTGCAATAACATCTGTTTATTCCCCGCAGACATTTCTTCATATTGTAGTTATAAACCTCTTTAGGTAAAATTCAAAAGATTACAAAAAAAAAAAAAATTTTAATTAAAAAAATTCCTGTTTGGAATATGAAAATGATATTGAGGTGTGTTAGCTATCTTAAGCAAATGTAGTGAACAATAACTTCCCATAAAATTGAATATGAAACAATGAAGAAGAGGAAGACGATGTGAGAGGTGTGAACTATCTACCACAAGCAACTGTAGCTAGCTTTAATTTCCATAAAAACGAATATAAAAACAGTGAAAGGAAGGACAAAAAAGACATTCAAAAATTTCTCTCGTGGAATCTGATGCGGAATCTTATCTGTCTGTCAATTTCTTTCCTCAATAATGTTTAAGGTGTCCTTAGAGATTAAACTAAAATGAAAGATGCTATCAGGCTAATTCCTTTATTCTTTGACAGGAATCTAAGCTTAAATTGTTGCAACTCGTTATCCAACTCTTGAAGTTTTTCGTTAGGATCAGTTATCATTAGTGGCCAAAATTTTTATCTTCTTCTTTATTTAGAAAAATTCATCTTTGTGCAGATTTATTGAAATGGTACAAAAATGTGTAAAGTATTTTCTTGATAACATCTTTTGTATTGCTGTCCTTATGGAATTTAAATTGTCTGTAATGGTCTGATTCTCTTTTGATTGTATCAAATTATTATAACAAAAAATATAAAATTGTTTCAGATGATTCTCAAACATTATTCTAACAGAATGCTTGAATTATAATTTTCACTTGTTTTTTTCTTTTTTTTACTTTATTTAATGATGCCTAAAATAAATTAATAATAATAATAATAATAATAATAATATATAAAAAGAGAGAAGGGAGCAATAAGAATAGTGAAAGAAAGAGTAAGACAAAGAGAGAGTACAGAGACAGAGAGGTAGTAAAAAGAGAGAAAAAAAATCATAGAGAAATAGAAGGGAGAATAAGGTGAGAGGGAAATAGAAAACGTAATGTGGAAAAGGAACAAAACATAGAGTGAGAGTGAAATAGGAAGAAAACGAAAGACAGAAACAGGGTGGAAAAGAGAAAGAGAGAGAGAGAGAGAGTGAGTAAAGGGTAAGAGTATGAAAACTAAGTAAGGAAAGAGAGGAAAAGAAAGAATGAGATGTAAAGAAATTACAGAAATAGAAAGGGTTCAATACTGTTCTTTTACAGAAAAATCAGAAATCAAAAACAATAATAATAATGTTTTGTTTTATTTGCCACCAGGGCGAAGGATGAGGGAGTCAGATAATACAAAAACAGACATAAAGTGTTGGGTGTTTACATATAATGAAATGATAAAATAAATATATAATAAAAAAAGAAATGAAAAAGGGGTAAGTATACACAGTGTACAATGAAAAGGAAGGGAAATATAGTATGCAGGAAATGATAATGATGTAATCCTGTTGATTCAGGAGGACCTCTAGAAATAATTGAGGAACCCAACTGTTCAAGATCTTTCTGAACACCAAGAGCAAGTGTCTTCTCCAATTCCCTTTCTCCGACTCACAGATCTACGCTTAGACTTATAATCCACTCTCATAATAATCCTTTCTACTATAGGCACAAGGTCTGAAATTTTGGAGGCGGGGACTAGTTGATTACATCGACCCCAGTGTTTCACTGATACTTAATTTATCAACCCTGAAAGTTTGAAAGGCAAAGATGACCTCCATGGAATTTGAAGTCAGAATGTAAAGACAGATGAAATGCCACCAACCATTTTGCCTGGCATGCTAATGATTCTTCCAGCTTAATAATAATAATCATAATAATGGTTTCAAATTTTGCCACAAGGGCAGCAATCTTAGAGGAAGGGACGAATCGATTGCATTGACCCCAATGTTCAACTGGTACTTATTTCATCTATCTTTATCTATCTATCTATCTCTCTATATATATATGGGAGAATATACAAATAATAACAACAGACGAGGACAGGTGGTGTAAATAACAAAAGGATGTATTAGTATGACGCTCGGGAATACGGAAAGTCTTTGACGTTTCGAGCTACGCTCTTCAACAGAAAGAATACGGAGACAAGGAGAAAAACACGGAGAAAAAAAATTGAATAGTGTTCAGTCAACGGTCAATCATAATATATATATATATCTATATCTATATATATATATTTATATAAATAAGGATAAGATCGATATTTAAAATATTGATCCT
>NC_068999.1:52382826-52385000 GCF_001194135.2 Octopus bimaculoides
ATATATATATATATATATATATGTATATATATATGTATATATATATATATATCAATGCATATCTTTCGCATCTTCTCTTGTGAGAGTTGAGCCTCAATTCTTTTAGCCTCTCCCAGGTTGGTCAAAGTCGTAACGTCTTTGATAAAAGCCTCTGAACAAAAACCACAAACCTTATTACTAATTGACTTTGGTTACACTATAAACACTATTGGCCCTTCTGCCTGTCAAGCCCCCTGACATTCTCTTTGCAAATGAGGCCAACTTTGGCTCCTAGAGAAAATAAAAGCAAAATAAAATGAAACAAGATAAAATAAATAAAATTCAAGAAAACTTGATAAACATCTCTGTTGCATGATTCATATATTCATATTGCAATATATACCATTACCATCATCATCATTATTGCTCTACACAAGTAAGTCAACTGAACTTATCTTTGTATTTATTTCATTTATCATCATCATCATCATCATCATCATCATCATCATCATCATTATTTCCTGCTGCCTCTGCTGTTTCTCCTCCCTCCCCCCATTTCCTCACCAAAACTCCATATCTACTGGACTAATAACAGACAGATTTCTAATAATGATTCATTGTGTGTGTGTGTGTGTAAAACTATTTCTAGTATTTGATAAACAGATCAGTAACATTAATATAGCTGGAAAGTTCGATATATTCATCCGATATTGTTGATTGGCAGATATCAAAGGCTTTCGTACTATTTAGAGATCAATCACTTTGTATTGTCATAAAAGAACATAAAATGCAGATGAAATGGTTTGAAATATTGACTGAATTTATTTATTTATTTATTTATTTTTATTGTTTTCTTTTTCTTTACTTTTATTTTTTTTCGCAACTTTCAACCCCCCCCCACCTCCTTCCACTGTCCACTGTCCACCATACACCATCCATCAACTCCTACCATGACCACCACCACAACCACCACCAACACCCAATTCTAGAATTTCACTTGCTCCTATTTCCTACTATTTCCTTTCGGCAAATACACATCATAGTCCCCCTGAATTCATGAAAATTGAAACACTATACAATTCCACGGGTCATCGAAGATGGTTTTGGTATGTACTAGAGATTAATACTGCAAATTAAAATCAGTTCTGCTTTAATGGTGCCGCATATGCGGAAATAAAGAAATCTTGCACACACAAGTTTCACATTTTTATGGTTTGGTTGGTGGTAGTGGAAGTGATGAAGAACTGAATAAAATATAAAATAAAAACTTCAGGAAAAAGACAATAGAAGTCTGAGAGAGTGAGAGAGAGAGGGGGGGGAGCATTTACAATATTTCTCAATGCCAGCATGAGTATTGGTTGAATGGAACAGTGGTTTTGACAGATCTGATTTAATATTTGGATGCTCTTCCTAGTTCATGGAGACAAAGTAATAAGTGGATGAGCTACTGGGTTAGTAGATAGGCTTGATCTAACCATAAGCATGATATTGTATTTCTGGCTGGTGGTGGAGGAGCAGATGTTGTTGTTGTTGTTGTTGCAGTTGCTGTTTTGTTCCTGGTTAGCCCTGATCAAGCAGACCTATGACCAAAGCAGTTCAAGCTATAATCATCTCATTGTCATAATCGTCATTTAGTTTCTGCACATGTGGCTGTTTGACTGTGTGGTTGAGAAGTTTGCTTCCCAGCCTCATAGTTTCAGATTCACTGCCATTGTGCGACATATTAGGCAAGTGTTTTCTACTATTGCTCTGCACTAACCAATGCCTTGTCAATGGATTTGGTAGATAGAAACTGAAAGAAACCTGTAGTATATTTGGGTGTACGTATATGAGTGGGTGCTGAAAAGTTCCTGGCTTTTGGTGAAAGAAAATACAGGAGGATCAATTAATTGTGATTTTATCCAACATATTCCCCTCTCAGATTCACACACTTATTGCAGCAGTTCTTCAATTTTTCTAAGCCCTGTAAAAGAACCCCAAAGGTTGGGTTTCCATTCAGGCCTTTTGTGATACCCTTAAAACCAGGGGCTTTTCAGCACACCCTTGTATAAATGTATGTATGTATGTATGTGCATGTATGTATGTGTGAGTGTGTGTATGTTTGTGTCTCTTTGTCTTGACATCATGATTGTTATAAATCAATGCAATCCATTTCCAGTTTTCTGCAAAAACATGTCTGTCCATGGAGAATAAAT
>NC_068999.1:52385010-52385197 GCF_001194135.2 Octopus bimaculoides
AATGCAATCCATTTCCAGTTTTCTGCAAAAACATGTCTGTCCATGGAGAATAAATCCCTTTTTGTGAAATTTGAGCTGTGTGAATATGTGTATGTGTGTATGCAAATTTGTAGGTATGGATGTATGTGTGCTTGTAAATGTGCTTTTCTGTGTGTGTGTGTGTGTGTGTGTGTGTGTGTGTGTGTGT
>NC_068999.1:52385207-52385387 GCF_001194135.2 Octopus bimaculoides
ATGTATGTGTGAGTGTGTGTATGTTTGTGTCTCTTTGTCTTGACATCATGATTGTTATAAATCAATGCAATCCATTTCCAGTTTTCTGCAAAAACATGTCTGTCCATGGAGAATAAATCCCTTTTTGTGAAATTTGAGCTGTGTGAATATGTGTATGTGTGTATGCAAATTTGTAGGTAT
>NC_068999.1:52385397-52386801 GCF_001194135.2 Octopus bimaculoides
GTTGTTGTTGTTGTTGTGTGTGTGTGTGTGTGTGCATGCATGCATTTTTAGGTCCTGTTATGTGTGTAAGTGTATATGAGTTTATAGGTGTATTTATGTGTCTGCATTTTTCACTTTGTGTGTTTATCCATTTGTGTGGTTGTAAGTGTATGTGTGCATTCTTAACTCTGTGTGTTTGTGTGTGTGTGTCTATGTGATTTTGGGTGAGTCAGTATTTATATGAAGGTTAATCCTGTAATTGGGTTTCCTTAATGAGGGTATATTTGTGTATTTTTAGCAATTCCATGCTGTGTGTATGCAATCATGTATTCATGTATGTTGTCTATATTTTGGTTTAGTCATTCTGTATGTTTGTATATATGTATTAGTGTATATGTGCATGTTTGGATAAATATATATTTGTATAAAAGTTGATCTGTTAATTGGGATGTATGTCCAACATATGCATATCTGTGTGTGTGTGTGCTTGCGTGTATGTGCATATATATTATCTATCTTAATGATGGTATCAATATGTATGGTTTACTATGTGCATGTGAGTTATGTTAGTATATATACATGATTTTAGATAAATGTATTTTTATTGTAGTTCATTTTTTTGTGTCGTGGGAGAATATCAGAGAGAGAGGTGAGTGGAATATTTTAGAAAATACAAAGAGAAAGATGCGTGTGTGTGTGTGTGTGGAGGGAAGAGAGAGAGAGAAACAGACAGACAGACAGACAGTGTGTCTTCTTGAATTAGAAGAATGGAAAGGAGTAAAAACGTGTGAGTAAGAATTGTGTGTGTGTGTGTGTGTGTGTATGTATGTATGTGTGTGAGAGAGAGAGATGGGTGGGGTGGGGAGATGGAAAGAGTCAGAAAAAAAATATTGCAATGTGAAGGAAATGGAATAATGAGAGAAGGTTCTGTGGAGGAGACGCTATGAAGATATGAGTAATTAGGTTCAATATTAAGCTAAATTACTTGCTAAAATGATTTTTGATTTTTTTCCTTTTCAACTACATTTTGTAACATTTCCAAATGGAAATTAGGTGAAAGAATCAATGCTAGACAATGTTGTTGTTCTGAAATATATAAAATATTTTAATTCCAACCTCTTTAAAAGCTGTTTTATTGTATTTACAGACTAATAGATAGATTTATAGTCACTGTAGCATGATTCGATTGAGTTGTCAGACTTGGTGGAGGAGTTCACATTTCACATACAGTCATCTGTGCTGTGATGGACGAAGACATGTTACATACACACACACACGTGTGTGTGTGTGTGTGTGTGTGCACACGTGGTGGGCGTATATGAGTGTGTATACTAAATGTATGTCCGTTGATGGCTTAGCTGGTTGAAACTTCAAAGTCACTATCAACAACATTCTTATATAATAATAATAATAATAATAATAATA
>NC_068999.1:52387157-52397384 GCF_001194135.2 Octopus bimaculoides
AGTGGATTTGGTAGACAGAGAGTGAAAAAAGCCCGTCGTATATATACATATATATATATATATATATATATATATGGTGCTATGTCTTGATGACATCACTTCATCAAACGTCTTTTTGTCCAATGATTTTTTTGGTCCAACAACAAATCTTATAAATAAAATTCTCAATGATTATTTTATTTTGACTTTCACCTTGTTTACTAATGAGTTTATTTAAAATTGAACAAAAAATCGTTAGACAAAAAGATGTCAGACCAAATGACGTGAATGAAGTGACATTGGATAAAATGACACCAGACGAAAAGTCAGGTCATGTATATATATATCATCATCATCATCGCCGTCGTTTAACGTCCGCTTTCCATGCTCGCATGGGTTGGACAATTTGACTGAGGACTGGTGAAACCATATGGCTACACCAGGCTCCAATCTGATTTGGCAGAGTTTCTACAGCTGGATGCCCTTCCTAACGCCAACCACTCCAAGAGTGTAGTGGGTGCTTTTACGTGCCACCGGCACGAAGGCCAGTCAGGAGGTACTGGCAACGGCCACGCTCAAACTGGTGTAATTTCCGTGCCACCTGCACGGGAGCCAGTCCAGCAGCACTGGCACAACCTCGCTTGAATGATTTTCTAACGTGCCACCAGCACAAGTGCTAGAAGGCAACACTGATCTTGAAGATAATACATGATTAACTGAAAACAATGAGAATAAATAAGCATTACATTTGACAGAGTAAACTGAATGATAAAGGATTAACATTTTAGTATTTTAACCAACCATATCTAACACAAATATTCAGCCTGTTTTATGCTCAAACTGGCCTGATCTCACTTCTTACATCTACCCTACAATGTCATTCTTATAATATGCAATTACATCATCAAAATACTAAGGCGATCAAATAATGCATGATTAATTCAAAACAATGTGAATAAATAGGCCTTACATTTGACAGAATAATGTGAACGCTAAAGGATTAAAGGCCTTGGCAGAGGGTATTAGACCAGAAAGTTCATCAGAGCATTGACCATGGAAACACTCACAAAAAAGACAATGCAGATACATTTTTATAACGACCAGTAATAATAACGGACAGTAATGATACTATAACAGAGCTCAATAATGTTGTGTTCCACATCATTTATCAATCTTTATACGGCAGCACTTCTCTTTTTATTTATCTAAATTGAATCCTATCTTATATTGAATTTACATTTCAATTCATTCATGTTTCATGTCTCTAAAATTTACTTTCACTATACATAGTTTACTGTGATGTCATGAACTGCAGCTGAGGCAAACATTAAAACAACATATTGTTTGTATGTTTCCCTGTCTAACAAATGATCAATGGTCTGTATCCTGTTGCTAGCACCATGTTGAATCTCAAATAAAGATAGTCTTGTCCAGGGGTAGCAACCGTTGACCGCTGAGATTTTCTTTGTGGGCCTCAGATTTTTAAAAATAATTTTAAAAATTCAATGTATTTGTGTGCCATTGAGTAGATGATGGCTTTTAGATGGTATCTTGTGTCAAGGTATAATTTTTGCTTACATAAATATTGCCAGCCCAGTAATGGAAATGGTAGGGATGCACAAGGATATTTTTATATATATATGATATAATATACATGTGGGTCTTTTACCTTTTATGTGTTTCAGTCAGTGGACTGTGGCCATGCTGGAGCACTGCCTTTAAAGGTTTTAGTCAAGCAAAGCGTCCCCATTACTTGATTTTTTTATTTTTTGAAAGTCTGATGCTTATTCTATCAGTCCCTTTTGCCAAACTGTTAAATTCCAGAGATATACAAGAACCAACACCATGCAGTTTCCGTCAACCAAATTCATTCACAAGGCATTGGTTGACCTTGGACCATAGTAGAAAACACTTTGCCACAGTGCCATGTAGTGAGATTGAACCTAAAACTACACAGTTGCAAAGTGAGTTTCTTAACCACGGAGCCTTACCTGTATTTATGTAAATGTGAAAAAAAAAAAAAAAGGTGGAGGTGCATTGCATAAAGAAGTTGTTGATTTCTGATCTAGTCAGTCAAATTTGTTGTAAATAGGAACCATGTTGAAGTACAACTCACTGTTCTGTGAAGAAGAGACTCTATATGTAGTGTTAGCATTATCTTGCAATGTTACACCATGAGAGAAATAAAGCAAATCCCACCACATTTCAGTCCCACTGCAGGATCTCTGTCTCTGTCTGTCTATCTCTCTGTCTGTCTATCTCTCTGTCTGTCTATCTCTCTGTCTGTCTATCTCTCTGTCTGTCTATCTCTCTGTCTGTCTATCTCTCTGTCTGACTCTCAGAAATTGTTAAAAACCAACAATATAAATAGCTTTAAAAAAACCCATCTTTGTCCAATCATTTCTTGAAATATTACTCAGTCAAGTTTTGTGTTAATTAGATCATAAGGAATTAATGAATGATGTGGATTTAGAATGACAACGTTTCTTGTTTATATATTCTGTGCTTCATAAATATGGAATGCCCTTATTATCATCAACAGTACAAGCTGGATTTTTACTAACATTTTCCAATAGACTATCACTTGACTGAGTACCACCATCGATTAAATTGTGTGAAGAACAGAATCTATCAGCTACTTCATGTGATTCATAGCTGCAGACCATGATTTTTGCATATGGATTATTTGTACTGCTTTCAATAACACATTTAGAGCGTACAAAATATAGGTGTACTGTTAGACTGCCAGAAATGCCACCCACCAATATTAAATCACTGTCTTTGACATACCGTTCCAGGCCAGTTTTTTCCGATGCTATCTGTAGTAAAGATCCCTATCTCTTAGTCGATACTGCGTGTTTTTAACTTAATTTTAAAACCTTCCTATCCATGAAATACTGATTAAACAGATATTTCTGCAACCATTTAACTGGAAAGTTCAATAAATAGGTCACTTGTGACGCAACAAATTCTCAGCCTGGAATTTATTATACAGAGCTTCAACTAAAATTTGCATAAAATCAATTCCTATGTTTATGGAATGGTAAATAATTCCCCGCAGAGTATAAATCTATTTAGATTTTATTTCTTTATATGTGTATTTTTTAAGACTTTTTATTGCATCAGGGAGAAGAAGATTGTGTTATCTTTCCATTACAGCTTCAAGTGAAAAGTTTAGTATTGCTAATAAATACAGCATTACTGTGATCAGCCATTAAAGGATTTCAGTATAGCTTACTTGCTCTTCAGGAATACCAATAATTAGATTAAACTCCAGTAACTAGTTCCATGTTAAAATCTGAGGATCTGTGCAGTGTTTATAGATAAAGTTAAATTAGATGTGTTCGCTTTTATAACTAAATTTTATTTTATTTTCCCCTTTGTTTGATAATATTGTAATGAGGGAAACTCAGCCCCCCCCCCACCCACACACACAAAAACAACCCCAAGTGAAATCTTTGGAAGCAATCTTTATATTATATTATTTTTAATTTTCTATATTGTTTGAATATATTAATTTATCCAAGGCTGCTTTTGGCTTGAACATTCAGTAAAACATAATAATACTCCATAGAAAATAATGGGTAATGTAAAGTCAATTTTCTTTTATACAACAGCTATTCTGTAGTCGTTAGATTCTTTCCATGAAAGCGCATAGCTTAGTGGTTCGGGTATTCGACTCATGATCATAAGGTCATGAGTTCGATTTCCAGCAGTGCGCTGTGCCCTTGAGCAAGACACTTTCTTTCATGTTACTCCAGCTCATTCAGCTGGCAAAAAGGGAGTGGTACCTGTATTTCAAAGGGCCAGCTTTGTCATGTCCTGTGTCATGCTGACTCTCCCTGAGAACTATGTTAAGGTACATGTGTCTGTGGAGTGCTCAGCCACTTGCATGTTAATTTCATGAGCAGGCTGTTCTGCTGTTTGGATCAACTAGAACCCTCTTTGTCGTGACCAACAAGGGCCAGTTAGATTCTATCCCCAAATACAATTTACTTCACGTTGGATTTTGAAATGTTTTATCATTATAGAATCATTAGAGTGTTGGACAAAATACTTTCCAGTATTTATTCCAGCTCTTTATGTACAGAGTTCAAATCCTGTCAAGGTCAAATTTGCCTTCCATCCTTCTACAGTCATTGACCTTTTTGATACCACCTTTGGCTCTGTAGTACAAATGTCTTGTTTTCAAAAGTTCTGAATTAAAATCCTCTTTTAAACCTCAGTCGTAATTTATGTTCCTAACACTAGCTTAATGATAACTAAGCTATTTTACTAAATTCTTTGTTACATTCAAAATTGATTGAAAGCAACACAGAGCATTTCAATACAAATATGGTAACAAAAGGGTTAAATAAAGTACCAGTCAAATACTGAGGTCAGTGTAAACAACCTCAATATTTGACTTTGTCCCCCAGAATCTCAGGCTTTTGAGCCTATTTTAGAAATAGTAATACAAAATGCTTTGAAGCATTTCTTCTAGTTTTATGAGTTCAAAAGCTGCTGAAGTCAACTTTGCTTTTCATCCTTGTGGGGTTGATAAAATAAAGAAACATTCAAGAACAAGGGTCATTGCACTCAACTTGCCCTTTTCCCCACCTAAAATTATCAGCCTTGTGCCAAAATTTAGACCAGGCATTATTCAGGTGGCAAGTTGATAGAATTCTTAGTATGCCAGACAAAATGTTTAGCAGCATTTTGTCTGTCGTCAGGCTCTGAGTTCAAATTCTGCCATGGCTAACTATGTCTTTCATCCTTTCAATGACATAAGTATCAGATGAGTACGAAAGTTGACATAATTGACTAGCCACCCCTTCCCCCAAATTTTCAAGCTTTGTGCCTATAGTAGAAAGGATTATTATATCTCATCATTATTATATCTTATCATTAGCTGTAGAAATGAGTTGTGATGTCACTGGTGCCAAGCTGTATCAGTCTTTGCCTTTCCCTTGGATAACATTGGTGGTGTGAAGAGGGGAGGCTGATATGCATGGGTGACTGGTGGTCTTCCGTAAACAAACTTGCCCAGCTGAGTGGACTGTTGTAACATGAAATAAAGTGTCTTGCTCAAGAATATAATGCATCTCTCGGTCCAGGAATCAAACTCACTACCTCATAATTGTGAGCCTGATATTCTAACCACTGAGCCATGCACCTTCACACCTGCACATCTATACCTATAGTATACCTATACTATAGAAACTCCATTGTTGCCATAATAGAATGATAGTTCTGAAATAAGCTTCTTTGTTATTTAGTGTCATCATAGAAATCTAACTTTTGAGTGTTCACACATCAGTAGAATAATCTTGTTTTGTTTGTTTTTTGTTCCATCTATGGCTAGCAATATTTAACATTCAGTAAACAACAAATAATAATTATGCAATTGATCTTGCTTGTAACAACATCATAATGTTGAAATTACACCCCATCTCTCACTCACTCTCTGTGAAGTAGCTTGCCAAATTTATACTTCAGTTTGAAACAGATCATATGAAAGAATCGGTAAATTGATGCAAAAGCACATTTCAAACGTTTATATTCTCAAAGCTGCATTTCACTGAAGTGTTGCATTCTAACACATTTCAGTTTTCAGTGGTGTGAGGTGCAGGGGTGGTTGCATGGTAAGAAGTTTGCTTGTCAACCACATGATTTCAGGTTCAGTCTCACTGCATGACATGTTGGACAAGTGTCTTTTAATATAGTCCAGACTGACCAAAGCAATTCAGTTTTTAAATCCATAAGGAGCATACGCACACACACACAAACTCTGTTTTATATATTAAGATTAAATAATAATATAAATTATGTGCATGTTTTTGAGTTATGGAACAATTTGTTGTGATTTTAGGATTTTTCTTATTGTTAAATAAAAGTTCATCTAAATATTTCTCTGTCATTTATGATTATACACACACACATATATATAGATACACACAAACATATAGATACACACACACGCATACATATATGGATACACAAACGCACACATGCACATACACACACAAGTGTGTGTGTATGTTACTATCTGCTTACCTTGACATCACGTGATAGTTGTAAAAAAGTGTCACTGTCATGCAAGCAGTGTCATTTGTTTCCAATCTTCTCTAAGAACATGTCTGGTCATGGGGAAATATTACCTTCCTTGGATACAAGTGACAGGAAGGGTATTCAGCTATAGAAAATCTCCCTGGACAAATTTCACGTGACCCATGCAAGCATGAAAAAGGGGACAAAAAATAAAAGACAAAAATGAAAATCAAGGAACACTGTTCTTGATGTAGTGTCTAAATCTTTTAAAAATCCAACTGGATAGACAAGGATGGAATGTCTTTTGTTTTATATTTCCTGTATCAGTGGTGATCTGAGTCTAAACAATAGCAGCAGCAGCAGCCTGTTTATATCAAGGCTACTGATATTAGAATTTCCAAATTTACTACTTCTGGGATAATTAGGGCAAGGAAAATTATCATTCCCCCCTCTTTCCCTCTCCTTCTCATCTCCTTTATATGTCAGTGTGTGTGTCTGTATTAATGTGCATTTGTGTGTCTGTATATGTATCTATGTATTTATATGCATCTGTGTGTATCTGTATGTGTGATCGTAATTTAGCGTTCGCAAAAGGAAATTGTTTTCTTGATCAGCTGTTGACTGAAGATCACTTTCTGCAACGGCGCCAACTAACAATGTTGCTTTGTACATATGTATGATGTTTAAAATCTAAAATATTTACATCCATTATATATATATTACATCAGTGATAGCTTATTAAAAACTGAAATTAATATCTTGTACAATGTAGCATAAAATTTCACTCTGGTTCTTAGAATATGGTGAATCCAAATTCACATTAAGACATTTTTCATATCCTTTTGAAGTTGTTTAATCACATCTTTTCTGCTCCGTTTTTATAGACAAGATAGAAATTGTCAATTTGGTTATAAATATTGGTTTCAAATTTTGGCACAAGGCCAGAAATTTCGGAGAAGGGCTAAATTGATTATATCAGCCCCAGTGCTGCACTGGTACTTATTTCATTGACTCTGTAAAAGCCCATTGTGTGTGTGTGTATCTTTGCATCTGTGTTTGTTCTCCTAACTTAATGAGCTCGGCCAAAGAGACAAATAGAATAAGTACCAGGTGTTACAAAAAAAAAAAAATAATAATAGGTACTGGGGTCATCAATTAATTTGACTAAAAATTCTTCAAGGTGGTGCCCCAGCATGGCTGCAGTCTAATGACTGAACCAAGTAAAAGATAAAGGATAAAAATGAATAAAGCATTTAGTTTTAGGTTCTGTAATTTTGACACTCTTACTGCCCCACCTTCCATATCACGTTACATTTGAATCTCTTCCTTATTTGAGAAACTTCCAATTATAAATTTCTTCCTTATCTCATTTAGAAAACACAATGGAGAGTCAGTTGCTGTTTTGCTGAGTCAATAGGCTGCTGCCAACCCAATGGCACAGAGCTGGACAGTTCATATGTACTCTCTTACTGGCAAAAACACATTTAACCCTCATTTCACTTAGATATAAATAATTGTGTTGTAAAAGTGCTATTCACCACTGTGAAATGCAGTTTGCTTGCTTTCTATGATCAGATAAGCTTTATTTATTTTATTGATTTTTTTTAGATCTCAATTTGTGGACTAAGCATTGTTAGCTTCAGGTTTCCAATGGGCCAATAATTGTTGGTTTACCACCTTTCTGTTGGTGACAGTGATAAAAGAGTGTCTGATGAAGCAGAACAAATATCTCCAGGAGTTTCATTTGAAAAGCACCAGTTCTTTTTTTGTTTTGTTTTGTTCTGTTTTCCTGTTGATCTTTATATTCTTCACTGATATACAACAGTGAAAAATACATACACATACATACATATACATACATACATATACATACATATACATAGATACATACATACATACATATACATACACACATATACATACATACATAATACATACATACATACATAATACATACATACATACATAATGCATACATACATACATAATACATACATATATATATATATATATATATATATATATATATATATATACACACACACACATGTATATACATAATATACATAAATAAATACATATATATGTATGTATATATATATATGTATATGAATTACTTGTGTTGCAACCCTAACTAATTCATGATTTATATCAATATTTATTGATCACTTTTGGTGAAAAATACTTCATTAGGACTAATTATAATGTATCCTGTGGAGTAAGAATGTGTCTTATTACTAATATATATCTATATATAAATGCATACACACACACACACACACACACACACACATTCTTTCTCTGTCTGACTCTCTCTCTGAAAGAGCTTACACATCATTTTTCTCTTGCAAATTCCATTCTTGATGTATTGGTCAACCGAAGACTATGGTGGAAGACACTTTCCCTTGCTATATTCTTTTAGCTTTTTCTTGTTGTTTCTGTCATTCGACTGTGGCCATGCTGGGGCACTGCCTTGAAGAATTTTTAGTTGAACAAATTGATGCCAATTTCTTTTTTTTTAAGCTTGGTACTTATTCTGTTAGTCATTTTTGCTGAGCTGCTAAGTTATAGGGACGTAAACACATCAAGTGGTGGTGGGAGACAAACATAGACACAAAAACATATATGCACACACACATACATACATACATACATACATACATACATATATAACACCAACCACTCTGTAAGTTGGTTGGTGTTAGGAAGGGCATCTGGCCATAAAAACCATGCCAAAACAGCCAGTAAAGCCTGGTGCTGTCTTCTGGCTTGCCAGCTCCTGTCAAATCATCTAACCCATGACAGCATGGAAAATGAATGTTAAATGATGATGAGGATGATATATATATATATATCTGATGGGCTTCTTTCAGACACACACATGCACATGCGCACACACTCACACACACACACACACACACACACACACACACACACACACACATGCATGATGGGCTTCTTTCATATGACAATGAGGTCAATTACAACTTATGAGCACAGCATGTCTGTTATTAGAGTTTATGTAGCTGTGGCCTTGGACCAACCACACAGTTTGCCAGCCCATGTGCAGGATGTTTTTACAAGACACCACTCATGTGGATGGCCACTGGTTCACAATGAGCTCACTGTCCTTTGACAGGTCTTGCTTTTTGTCCTGTACAGTGTCCACAACACCTACCTCACCTGGCAAACCAGTTTAGTTGCTGACCACCTAACCATGAAACAGGTGGTATGGTACTAGGAAATGATATACTTCTAAACTACTTATAATCTATACTACAATACATTCTGCTAGTTTAATATATATGTAGAATTAAGCATATAACTATATTTTCATTTCCATTGTTTAATAACCCTTTCCCTATATTTTTTAATGATTTTTTTCTTCCTCCATGGTCTGGTATAGTTAATCTTTCCAAGTCTCTTACAGCGTCACTTCTTCTAATTCCTCTCAACCTTATCTTCAAAGTATTGTATGTTGGATTCATAGAATTAGTGTTAGCATTATTTAATATTAATAGATGAAATGTACCGGAATGGTTGATTGCATTTCTTGTCTCTGATTGGGTGATTTCAGATTTAAGATTCCAGATTTGTAGTGCCAAAGTTTAGCTGCATTATCAGACAGTGTATTATCAGGGTATTAAATTTTCCTCTTATATCTGAATATCAAAACCAATTATATAATGTCTTCTATTTCATATGATATTCTTTAGAGAACAGTTGTATTGTCAACTAATGTCTTTCTGTCTATATTTTTGTGGTGTAGTGTAATGGCCTTGACAACACATCTATAATATTATAGAAGTTTTACAGAATTTGCTTTCTAACTACATAGTTTCAGGTTCAGTCTCACTGCAGGGTACCACCTTGGGCAAGTTTCTTCTACTATAGCCCTGGACTGACCAAAACCTTGTGAGTGGATATGGTAGATTGAAACTGAAAGAAACCTATTGTATGTGTTTCTGTGTGTGCATTTAGTGCATCTAGCTCAATGTGGATTTGATTATAAATATTAGTAGTTCTTGGTATACAATTGTTTCTATCTCATCTACCTTGGATAGACGAAATGCTTATAATTATTATTATTATATATATCATCATCATCATCATCATCGTTTAACGTCCGCTTTCCATGCTAGCATGGGTTGGACGATTTGACTGAGGACTGGTGAAACCGGATGGCAACACCAGGCTCCAGTCTGATTTGGCAGAGTT
>NC_068999.1:52397394-52399060 GCF_001194135.2 Octopus bimaculoides
CAATTTTAGGGGAGAGGACTAGTCAATTACATCGACCCTGATGTTCACCTAGTACTATTTTATCAACCCTGAAAGGATGAAAGGCAAAGTTGACCTCGGCAGAATTTGAACTCAGAATGTAAAGACGGACAAAATGTTGCTAAACATTTTGCCCGGCATGCTAATGATTCTGCCAGCTCACCACCTTACTAACTTCTAAATAGTAGATGATAAACAGTAGTGTATTCTGTATTTACCAAATTAATTATGTTTCTATATAACTTCTGCAGTTGCCCCCAAGAAATCTTTAAACTTTGTATTCCTTTCATTTTTACTAAAAACACCATTTTTTTTTTGTCTTTGCAAATTATATCTTTATCTCTCTGGCATAAAAATCAAAGGATTTGGAAATTTCAATAATTTTTTGTGTGGGTTTTGAACAAAATTTTATCTATTTATCTATTTATTTTGCTTTGCCTGGGACCAGCCATAAAACCTTTGTGTTTCCTCAAGTTAGATTAAATGAGATGCATAAAGATACTTGTTACTTTCAAAGATGAATTGAAATGCTTTGATCTGAATTTCATCTCAGTCCTTCAATAGAAGCATTTTACAAACTCAGTGAAATTTGGTTTTTGTTTGTAGTTTTTACATTTCTTTATCTTTTATCTTTCCTTCCTTCAATCATTGGATTGTGGCCATGCTGGAGGCATTGCCTTGAAGGGTTTTAGTTCTGAGGTTTTCAAGTGGGGTCCATAGATTCCATTGTTAAAATTCATGTACAATAAATTGGTTACACTTCTATAATACTCAAAATATTTTAACAATAATTTTTATAAAATTCCTAATAATATTTAATTATAAAAATATAATTGGATTTTTTTTTAAACATTGAGTGTGTGTGTGTGTGTGCTTGTCTTTGTGTATGTGTTTGTCACCCACCACAGCTTGACAACCAGTGTTGGTGTGTTTACGCCCCTGTAAATTAGTGGTTCAGTAAAAGAGACGAATAGAACAAGTACCAGGCTTACCAAAAAAAAAAGCGAATAAATACTCGAGTTGATTCATTTGACTTAAAATTCTTCAACAGGCGAAATATCACTAAGCATTTCGTCCAGCATGCTAATGATTCTGCCAGCTCACCACCCTACACAGGGCTGTAATAAAAGGCATTTGTCTAAAGTGTCGTGCAATGGGATTGAACTCAAAACCAAATGATTGTGAAGTAGATTCCTTACCCACACAGTCATGCTTTTATTTAACATAATATTGAAAGATAATTAATTAAAAATTGAAATTATATAAAAATTTTCTCTTTTGAATATTTCTGAAATCCTGTAAGAAAAATGTTTATCCTATAATGCACTCTTTTTAATTTGCAGAATCAGGGAAATATTAAATAATGATGATGATGATGATGATGACAATGAAAATAACAACAACAGCAATAATCATAGCAATAACAACTACAACAGTTATAATAATAATAATAATATATATAATAGTAATGATAATAATATGTATAATAGTAATAATAATAATAAATATATAATAGTAATAATAATAATAATAATAATAATATTAATAATAATAATAATAATAGTATATAATAGTAATAATAAAAATAATAATAATAATAATAATAATAATAATAATATATAATAGTAATAATAATAATGTATAATAG
>NC_068999.1:52399439-52408980 GCF_001194135.2 Octopus bimaculoides
TATATATATATATGTGTGGTCTATATTAACACACTATTGAAGGTCAATAAATACCTTTAGAGTGTATTGAAAGGTTAAATAATTCACTGTTAGCTTCAATTAGAGGCTACTTTAACACACTATTATTTCAATACCTTGTGTTGATGAACCACCACGAAATATCAAAGAATGTTAGTTGCAAAATATTCTTTTTTTTTATACATTTTGCATTTTCTATATACAAACATTAATTTGATCCTCTCTCTCTCTCTCTCTCTCTCTCTCTCTCTCTCTCTCTCTCTCTCTCGCTCTCTCTTTGGTCTCTTTGTGTGTCTTTCTTTCTGTCTCTTTTTAAGAGACCTTCTCTAGCTCCGCTTCATAACAAATACTTCCATACATTATAAAGCTTTTGATATTTTGCTTTTGATCTCTCTTAAACATGCAGTTCTCTCATTCAAGAACAGAGGCTTTTCTTTATAAAATGCCTGGTCAGCAACTTTATCCTTCTCCTCCTCCCACTCCTCCTGTCCCCCTAACACTACCACCACCATCACCACCACCAACAACAACAACGACTATTCCATCAACTCCACCGCCACCACCGCCACGGATTCTAGGAGCAGAATCATCATTAAATCTATTCTATCACATTTCCACATAAAAATAAGA
Source organism: Octopus bimaculoides (assembly GCF_001194135.2). Classification (NCBI taxonomy): domain Eukaryota; kingdom Metazoa; phylum Mollusca; class Cephalopoda; order Octopoda; family Octopodidae; genus Octopus; species Octopus bimaculoides. The sequence goes on from NC_068999.1 coordinate 52,400,088, forward strand.
AGGAAAAAATGTAAAAAAAAAAAAAAAAAAAGTAAAAAAAGAATAAGAGTGAAATAAAGGTAAAACGAAAGAAAGGAAGGAAGGAAGGAAGGAAGGAAGACAGAAAGCAAAACCGAAAGAAAAGAAATCAAACAAAATAATGCTTCTCCAAATGTGTTTGACTATGAAAGGAAACGGTCTATAAGAATGGAACTTGATGGATTCAGAGTGGAATCTGCTTAACTCACAATGTTTATATATAGTATCAATGGCCTGCCTAAGCAAAGGTTAATTGCACCTTATTAATGGTCGGCTTACTGATTGATACTCAGATGACTACTTCATATACACACACATATATACATATGTATATATGTGCAGGTCAGGTGTGGCTGTGTGGTTAAGAAGCTTGCTTCCCAACGGTACAGTTCCAGGTTCAGTCCCACTGAGTGGCACCTTGGGCAAGTGTCTTCTACTTATAGCCTCAGGCCAACCAAAGCTTTGTGAGAGGATTTGATAGACGGAAACTGAAAGAAGCCTGTCATATATATATGTATATGTGTGTGAGTGTGTATGTGTGTGTTTCTTTGTTTCCCACCACTGCTTGACAATCGGTGTTGGTGTGTTTACATCCCCATAATCTAGCTGTTTGGCAAAAGAAACCCAATAGAATAAATACCAAAAATAACATAAGTACTGGGGTTGATTCATTCGACTAAAAAATTCTTCGAGGCTATGCTCCAGAATGGCTGCAGTCTAGTAACTGAAACAAATTATATACATACATACATACATATGAACCCTCTCTCACGTTATATATATATATACACCAGACTAAGCACATAAATGTGAAACAAGGTGGAAAAAATTGTACTCGAATACCAAAGGTAGAGCAATATGCTTTATTAATAAAGCTGCAAAGACATCACAAGAACTGTTACTCAGAGTTTCACAAACCTGTTTGTCGGACAGAAACATGACACTCTGAGTAACAGTTTTTGTGATGTCTTTGTAGCTTTATCAATAATATATATATATATCTTTTGAGATCATCCAATTGATACACAGCCTTATAGGTTGGACATTATATATCATCATCATCATCATCACCATCTTTATTTAAGGTCCATTTTCCATGCTTGCATGGCTCGGAATGGCACTACATTGGCTATGACAATTAGGGTTCCAGTTGATCCGATCAGTGGAACAGCTTGTGAAACAGCTTGCTCATGAAATTAATGTGCAAGTGAACACAATGCACTGCTGGGAATTGAACTGACAGTCTTATGATCACGAGCCGAATACCTGTAACCATTAAATCACATGCCTTCATTGTGGGTATGTGTACCCTTAATGTAGTTCTCAAGGAGATTCAGCATGACATAGAATTGTGACAAAGCTGACCCTTTGAATCAGAAGCCATGAGAGCCACTGCCTGGTACCATATCAGGGCATTTAATATTATAATCATTATTATTATTGTCGTTGTCGTTGTCGTCATTATTATTAATGTTTATAGCAACCATACATTTAGTATCTACTGGGTTGAATCTAAGCTTGTTAATGTTACTATGTCTATCTTCAACACTTCATTTTTTTACTGTCTTATTTGTATCATTATTCTTGCTATTACACACATTCGCATGCACATATATATATATATATATATATATATATATATATATATATATGTATATGTATCAAATTATATATTTATATTTAATGTGATATCAGTGTAGCTGATACAGCATTTTAAGCCAATTACATCAACTCAGCACGCGGTTTGTTACTTTGTTTGTGAATGTAAGTAAAAGGGGAGCAATGTCTGGTATTTTTTTGGGTGGAGGTACAAACATTGTAAATATATGTCTATGTAATTCTCTTTAATTCCTTCTTACTTTCTACTTAGGATCAAAGTATAGGCACAATGGTAATGCATATTTCCTTCTCGCTCTTGCTCTCTCACTTTCTCACCCTCATTCTTTCTTTGCTTATCTCTCTCTCTCTCTCTGTCCCTCTCTCACTCACTCTCTGTGTCTGCCTAGTAATATTTCCCATCATTTCTGTCTCTGTCTATCTGTCTCTTTCTGTTTTTCTCACTTTCTCTTCTACTGACAACATGGTTTCACTAAATGATGTAATATGTTATGACATATGATACACTACTGCTGATGTATCATGTTATCCTTTGGCAGTGTGTAATATATTTTTGCTTCTTGTTTTTGTGCTTTTCTTTTTTCTTTGCGATCTAATGTAACATGGTATTGGGTGACATGAAGAACCACAGTCTACTGTTCATTATTATGATGTAGTTATTTGTTTCCTTGGAATGTTCTACATCAACTTTTTCCATGCTATATCATGGTATATAATAAAGGTTTCTTTCTTGGTTGCTTTGGTGGTTAAGAATTTTCTTTCCGAACCACATGTCTAGCTATGGAAAAATATTATCTTGTTTGAAAACATGTGAGAGGTTGGTGATAAGAAAGGTATCCAGCTGTAGGAAAATCTGCCTGTAGGAAAATCAATGAACTTCATCTTACCCGTGCGGGCAGAAAATGTGGGTATTAAAATGATGATGACAGCGATGGCAATTGCAATGACAGAAAAATATCTGTTTTTTATGTAACAGGAATGTTCAGTGTATAAACTATAGCAAACACCAGTAGTTCAATACAACATATAAACCACTTCTCTTCAATACAGTAAACCCTCAATTTAATAAACCAATAGAGGAGAAGGTCTGTTTGTTAATGCCAAAAAATCTGGTAAATCAAATAGACTAATAGGAGGGAGGGTGTGTGGTTGTTTATGCAAAAAGTCTGTTGCATTGAATGGTAACCCTGGGGCCATTTTGTATTGTTTTTCACTAAAACTCTCACACATCCTTTTTCGCTTTCATCTTAGTAGTTCTTTGACCTATTTGACAACCACATCAATAGTATCCATATTTTTTTTTACCATTTTTCTTTGCTGTTGCCTTTTTGTGCTTCTAGTTTTGCACTTTGTTTTCTTCACCTTTTAATATTGCTCTATGGAACAACTCAAGCATTATTGCATTCTCTCTTTCTCTCTAAAATCTTTTTCTGTTTAATCTGATATCCATGAAATCGGTGTCTGTTAAACTAAAGGTACGCTGTACATATTAAATGGGTTAGACTAGAAATACACTGCTATATGCTGCAATAATAGGATGGGAAATAATTTTTTTCTTCTTCCAATGCAGGTGTGACATTTTGTCTTTTATAGGTGCAGGTATGGCTGTATGTTTAAGAAGTTCATTTTGTAATCATCTGGTTTCAGGTTCAGTTCCTTTGCGCGGCAGCTTAGGCAAGTGTCTTCTACTGTAGACCTGGGTCATCCAGTGCCTTGTGAGAAAATTCGGTAGATGGAAACTGTGTGGAAGCCCATCATGTATGTGGGTGGGTGTTTGTGTGTGTGTTTGTAACCCCACCGCCTCTTGGCAACTGGTGTTGTTTTGTTTACAAACCAACACCTGTAACTTAGCAGTTTGGAAAATGAGGCGAATAGATTAATTACCAGTCTTTAAAAAAATGATGGGCAACCCTTATCCCTATTTTGCAGAGGAAATCAGTAGTACAGGGTCCAAGAACACCTGACATCTTTGACACTGACTGGCACAAACTGATAGCAGCCAGTCAGACCCCTGTATTCGCAAAGATTTTATTTGACTTTTATAAATAGTAAAATACCCTACCTTTGATATTCAAATACTATTTTTTTCCACCTTGTTTTGTATCTATGTTCTTACTTGTGTATTCGCATATCTATCTATCTATCTACCTACCTACCTATCTATCTATCTATCTAGCTATCTACCTACCTATCTATCTACCTATCTATCTATCTACCTATCTATCTATCTATCTATCTATATATATATATATATATATATACACACACACACACATACATACATGTGTGTATGTGTTTCAATATTGTTCTTACTATACAATCACAAGAATGATTAGGTTGAAATAAAATAGAATGTAGGCTGATTGCACAACCTTAACTTCTAAGCCTTAGTTACTATGGAGATAGCTGGAATACTCAGCCCCTGATGAATTTTTTTTTTTTTTTTTTTTTGTTACATCAAAGAACCTTTAATGGCTTAATAGCTTACAGAAGATCATTTTATGAATCAATGGCAGACTCACTTCAGTGTTACTAATGAGAGTAACTGTGTTGTTTGAAGATATATATAAATATGTCCCAATCAAACCCTGGCTGTATCTTAAAAAAAAACAAAAAAAACATCAAATAACTGTTTGTTTTTATTTTTGCTTTTATTGTTTTTTTTTAAAGTCAGTCTAAGGCATGTGGTCATGGGGTTAGGGCATTACATTCATGGTCATAACATTGTGAGTTTAATTCCAAGAATGGGCAGTGCATTGCATCCTTGAGCGAGGCACATCATTTCACATTATTCCAGTCTGCTCAAATGTAAATGAGAGTTGACTTAGCACTGATGCAGTTCCCTCCCTCCCTCTCTCTCCCTCTGGCTGTGACAAGCCTGTTGTTCTATGTGTCACTGATGGGAGGGCCAAGAAACTTTATTTTTTATTACAAAGGCACCTAAAATAACTAGTAAAAACGATGGTAGTTGGGGGTGTTGGACAGTTGATCATAAAATTGTGATTATTGAAATGTCTAATTTTTGTGAGGTCAAGATCTGATCCAACACAGAGTTTTAACTCACTAGACTGCTATCCAGGTAACATAGTCTGTAAATTAAAGAGACACCTGAAGGGATGCAATGTATGATAATGATTATGATGATGATTAAAACAATTTGTCAATCCTCTGCTTTTAGAAGATGCTGTTTCTTTGATGATTTTCAGTATTGGTTCGCTTTTGGCTCAGCTCACAAGATTCTATACTTTAGCGGGATTTGGCTGATATGATGCCAAACCCAAATGCATAATCAATGGAAGGGACGTGGAATGGCTTCAGTCAGGGATTGAAACTTTAAGTACTTAGGTGGTTGGGTGACCAGTTTGGAAGTAGACATCAAGATCAGGAAGGCACAAGCATGGACAGCCTATCACAAACTAAAGAAGGTCTCCAAATTGCCCAGGCAAACTAAAATCAAGCTGTTCATTGCAACTGTCAAATCAGTATTATTATATCAGTGAAACATGGACACTGACAAAGAAATTATCAAATGGGCTGGATAGCTGTTATGAAGGAATGTGAAATGGCAGAAATGCATGACAAACGAATGCCGTTATGGAGACCTGCCGAAAGCTAGTGAGAAGATCATCCAAAGATGACTGCGACTATCTGATCACTGTGTGTACCACTCTGATCTGGAAGCTTCTAAATTAATCACATGGAACCCACTTCATGTTGATGTAAGAAGAGGAAAATGTTGTCATGCTTACATTGACAACTTGGTTGCAGACACTGGCCTGAAATGTATCCAGGGCCTCAAAGCAGTGATGCTGGATTGAGAAGTGTGGCAGGTGGACTTTTGCTGCAGCCTGGGTTGAAACCCAGCCATAAGTCAGTAAGGGATTGAAACAACATTGCTATATCATCTTATTCAGAATTTGCATTTGTGTTTGACATGGCTTTCAGTTTTAAAAATTTACAATATTGAATTTTACACTGTTAAATTTTAATAACCGACTTAATAAAGAAATATTTGTTATTTGATTTTCTGTATGTTGCAACAACACTATGGCATAAAAATTAACATGAAATTTTGAGAAATCGAAATACTTCAATATTTAAATAAATATTAACGATTATATTTACATTTCGAAGCAGAGAATTGAAAAAAAGAATTTAGTTTAAAATATTAATTTATGGATGTAATAGTTTCACATGAGAGATGAAACAGTAAAGACAGAGTGGTGCAAGAATGAGACAGGGTGAGAGTGTGAGTGAGAAAGAGAGATAGAGAGTGTGTGTGAGAAAGAAAGAGAGACAGTGTGTGAGAGATGAATTCATAGAGCGGAAAAAGAAAATTGAGAATGGGTGAGAAAAAGAGAAAAACGGAGGGGGAAAAATGAAGAGGAAAAGATTAGGAGAGATGAAACAGGAAAGATAGAGAGAGTGGTGTAAGGATGAGAGGGAGAGACAGAGTGAGAGTGTGAGTGAGAAAGAAGGATAGAGAGTGTGAGAAAGAAAGAGAGAGATGAATACATGAAAAGAAATAAGAAAAGTGAGAATGAGTAAGTGAGGAAAGAGAGAGAAAAAAGGAATGGAAAATGAAGAAGAAAATAAAAAAAAAGGAGAGAGATGTAATTAAGTGACTGAAAGAGAAAAATGGAGTGGAGAAGAAGAGAGAAATAGAGGGAGGTGGAGTGAAATAAGTGCTGAGAGAGAGAGAGAGAGAGAGAGAGAGAGAAAATGAGGTTTTAAGAATGATGGATAGAGTGATAGATAAATAGATAAGTTGTAATAATAATAAAAAAAAAAGTAATGATAGATCAATGGACAGATGAATAAAATGAATGGAAAGGATGAGAGATATTACGAAAGAGTGGGGAGGAGGTAGAAATATAATGATCAGTGATGGGAAGCTAGAGATTGATTGTTTGATAGATAACGACTGAGAATGGGCCTACTACTACTACTACTACTACTCCTACTAATAATAATAATAATAATATATAGGGAGAGAGAGGTGAGAGCGACATGCTTTGTTCAGATAAAGTGAGACGAATAGGTAAATAGTTTGTATGTATGAGAGAAAGTGAAGTTATAATAGAGAAATTGTAATAGAAAGAGAAAGAAAGAAAGTATAAAAGAGAAAGAGAGAGAGAGAGAAAGAGAAATTGTGTGTGCACATATGCAAGTGTGTGCTTGTGTGAGAGGAGGGTGAATTGAAGATAGTTTTGTTGCTGTAATTATAGCTTGAAGCTTGTTGTTATGTTGGGTGACTGAGTAAAAAAATAACACTAATGTCTGAATTAAAAATGAAAATATTCAGAATGACATAAGCTTACTTTATCCTTAGACATTTAAAAAAAAATTTTTTATTGGTATTGGTAAAGAAAGGATTGATAGCTTAAAATAGCATATTTATTACTAGGCTACTAATGGGTACTGTACAGGTCAGAGGTCAGCTTCTGCTAAACTGGTATTGTAAGTCAATTTTGATTCCTGGTTAAAGCCATTCACCATTAAACTTGCTGATGCTCTTGGACAGTGATGCTCTTGGAAATGTCTTTTCAGGAACTAGCAGGGTGTTCTAATGTCCCATGCCAGATGTTGCAGTTAGGATGGCTTTCTTCAGGGCCTGTATAGAGTGCCTTCTTTTCTTTAGTCCTGTTTAGAGTGCTTTCTTCTCTATGGAGTTGAAACCTGGACTATAATGAAGGAGTTTCAATATCACTTTGATGGTATATACACCAAACTCCACATGAGGACTCAAAACATCTCATGGCATGAGCACAAGTCCCTGAAGAGGAGTTTTATGGACATATTCAACTGATCTCTACTATTGTTGTTCAATGCAAAATGAGTTTTGTTGGCCCAGGGCACATCAGATGTTATATTTTGCAGACTTTTGATCATGAATAGAGAAATTGTTGGTATGAAACAAAATATGGTAATGTGTTTAGTCTGGCACTATTTTTATTGGTTTAGCAAAATAAGTTTCCTCAAAGTTGGCTTTAAGAAAAGCATCCAGTTGTAAATACCATATCAAAGCAGACCTTGCTGGTGCTAGTTCATGTGAAAAGCACATAGTCCACTTTGTATAGTGGTTGGCATTAGGAGGGGCATCCAGCCATAAAAACCATGCCAAAACAGGCAGTGCAACTTGGTACTGTCCTCTGGCTTGCTAGCTCCTGTCAAAGCCGTGCCAGCATGAAAGACAAACATTAAATGTTGTTGTTGTTGATAATGATGATGATGGTGGTGGTGGTGATGATGTTTGATCTATATATTGCTAGCTAGGCTGTACAGACACCAGGTAGTGCTAACAAATGGATATGAATTACCAGTCTCTCAGCTGGGTGTCCACTGCACTATGCATTCAACCATCTATTTCTTTCTGCTGTAGTTTAGTTTTGTTGTAATTTCCTAAAGGTCGAGTCCATTTGTATTTTGCAGAAGAAACTTATGGTGGATGTAACCTTTCAAAATCTATGCTGGTAAAGGAAGAAAATGCTATGCTAACGTGTATCAGTAATAATCACCTTCCATCTTTGTGAGATGCATTCAAGATGCAAAGCAGAAAATCTGTAGGGTGGTTCGAATTAAGAGACATACAAAAATATAGACAAGGAGCCAAAGGTGTAAAGTCTAAAGCATTATAAAAACCTCTTTATGTATATTTATGTATCAGTAATAATAGTTTCGGATTTTGGCTTAAGGCCAGCAAATTTAGGAGAAAGAGGTAAATCAGTTACATCAACTCCAGTGCTCAACTGGTACTTATTTTATTGACTCTGAAAGGATGAAAGGTACAATTGACCTCGGTAGAATTTGAACTTAGAACATAAAGAACTGGAAGAAATGCAGCTGAGCAGTTTGTTCAATGCATCAGTGACTCTACCAGTTTGTTGCCTTAGTAAGTATCAGTAATATTTCTTGTCTTTTGTTTGTCTATGCATTCAAACTCTGCTGAGGTCGACTTTGCTTTTCATCCTTTCGGAGCCGAAAAAATAAGTACCAGTTGAGCACTGGGGTCGATGTAACAGAGTTATTGATAGTATCTATAAAATTTTGTTTTACTGTCGGGTGACTTTTGGCCAACCCTATATATGTGTGTGTATATACAAATGCATATTAGGTAAAATAATATGACATTAAATGATGATGGTGTTGATGATTAGATATGTATATATTATTTTACCTAATATGCATTTGTATATATGTATATATATGTGTATATATATATATATATATATATATATATATATATATATATATATAT
>NC_068999.1:52408990-52410697 GCF_001194135.2 Octopus bimaculoides
AGAGAGAGAGAGAGAGAGAGAGAGAGAGAGAGAGAGAGAGAGAGAGAGAGAGTCTAAATATTTCCAGTATCTTCTATATCAGTATATAAGTGATAGTAATAATAGTGATAGTGTAAAAACTTTTATCATTAAAATAAATCTGAGTTCTTTACTTTAGAATAATTACATTGTCTTAATTTAATTACCTAATCAACACTTTACTAGGATTAAAGTTCATTTCTGTTACTATGGTTTCTACAGAATAGATCACATTATGGCAATATTGTTGTTGTTGTTGTTGTTGTTACCATTGTTGTTGTCAGTGTTGATGTTGCTCAGGTCTTGCAGAATAGACTTATAGCCTGATGGCAGACGATTGATGTAGTTTTTGGTTTGTACTGTTCCAGTCATGACCATTTCATCTTTATTTTAGGACTGACATTTAGGACTTCAAACAGACAGTCCCAATTAATTAAAAGGAAATTTGGCTGTAGTGTTGAGCAGCTGAAGAGACCGCTAGAAATAGCAGTCAAGTTCTCTTGAAACACGCTCTACTATAATCTTCTATCTTTTGCTTACTTCAATCATTAGACTGCAGTCATGCTAGGACACCACCATGAAGAATTTTTAGTCAAATGAATTGCACCAGTGGTTATTTTTCTCTTTTTAAGCCTGTTACTTATTCTGTCTATCTCTCCTTCTTCTTTGCCAAACTGCTAAGTTGCAGAGATGTAAACACACCAACACAGTTGTCAAGCAGTGGTGGCAGACAAATACACACACACACACACATATAACTATGCCACAAGGCTTCCACTTCACACGCCAGCTTAACTTAACTTATCCTTTCAGTCGAAAGACACTTGTTGTTTGTATTTGTAATCCAACATTTTCTCAGTTTTCTCATTTTTTTGTCTGTGTTATCACACATATTCACTCGCATTCTTCCAAACATTTAATGCCCTTAGCTTAGATTTTTGGGGCCTACCAATTTTGAACAGTCTCAGGTGTGACAGGCCGTAACTGTAATGATGATTGGAAACTTGATGGATGAATAGAAAGCCATGAATCCTCCATCCTGGTTTTCTCCTCTGTCTTTTTATCGTCCATCTATCTGTTTTTATTGTCATCCATCACATTCTTGTTCTGTTTTTTGGATTATATATACATATAGCGGCATACGTACACCTTTTATTCAGCTTATATATATATACACACACACACACATACACATATGACAGACTTTTTTCAGTAGTAGAAGACACTTGTCTAAGGTAGCATACAGAGAGACTGAACCCATAACCATGTGGTTGGGAAGCAAAATTTTTCCCACACAGCCATGTTTTTTTGTTTTTTTTGCATATTTTTACATGTTTGCATGGGTTGGATGGAGTTTATTGAGGCAGATTTTTCTATGACTGAATACCCTTCCTGTTGCCAACCCTTACCTGCTTCCAAGGTAGGTAATATTTCTCCATGACCAGACATGTTTTCACAAAATATTGGAAATGAATGACACTGTGTGTATGGCAATGATACTCATTTACAACTAAATGAAATTAAGTGAACATTGGATAATGTAGTCCTAGATCATCATCATCACCACCATCATATCCAGTCTCCATACTGGCATGGGCTGGATGGTTTGACATGAACCTGGCTAGCAGGGAGCTGTCTAGCAGGGAGCTGTCTAGCAAGATATACAAAAAAAAAAAAAAAAAAAAAAAA
>NC_068999.1:52410827-52425130 GCF_001194135.2 Octopus bimaculoides
AAACCTAGTTGGTCATGGTTGGAATGGATTTGGTCATTGACCTACTGAATCAGAGTTGACTTGACTTTAGCAGCAACAGCAGCAGTTTGAGAGATTACCATATTTGCTGGTGTATAAGAGGCACTCTTGCATAAGATACACTCTTGCATAAGATTCACCCCTATTTTACAAGTATATTTTATGGAAATAACAAAGGCATATTTCATCATGCACCTATTGAAAGATATTTTAAAGTGGTTTTGTAGGGGAGAATGTATGATTTTGCGCATATAAATTCAAAGCTGTAACAGTATACTGGAATAAATTATGAAACCATAAATTTATCATGCAATGAACTATACAAGTATCGTATTTCAACTTCATCTTGTAGATCAATATTTTATTTTTTTTTTTCTCTCATGCTGGGTCCGGAGGCTGGGTCTTGTATAGCCTTTATAAGCTCTTCGAGATTGGTGATACTGATGCCATTACTATTCCTCTCGAGCTGCTGTAAGTCAGCACTTGTGAAAAAGGCATGAGCAAGAAGAAAGTTCCAGTGAGCTGACATTCTAAGAAAGAAGAACTGAGCATGGTGAGTAGTGTGAGGCGTAATGGATTAGACACAACAAGAGTGATAAGAAGAGAGAGGTTCAGTGACAGTTTGGAAATCTTTTGTTTATTTGTTTATTTCTAGTGTTCTTGATATTAATTTCTTTGACTTAGACACAAAGGATTGTTTATTCTTCAAGAACACTTCAAATTTCGTGAAATGTTTGGTCATTGGAATTTTATTGATGCATATTTTTTTGACCCCCAAAGGAAGTAAGAGTGAAGTCATCCCATCGAGATTTGACCTCAAAACAATGTGGACATATAATGTCTAGTCCAACTGTCTACCAAATTCTTATGTTCTCATGGTATTTCTGGATGTCAAAGACAGTAGCAATAGTAATTAGAATGGTTGTTCTGAGAGGACGGCAAGGAAATCTTTTAAGTGATTGGTTATATGTAAAAAGTAAAACAAAAATTTCTGCTTGTTTTATTTTCTTTAATTGCACTTTTAAGCTGCTAATCCTACCTTGCTAAATATATCATTACCTTTTCCAGTCTGTCCTTTTCACTATTTGCTTTTATATTTATGTGTACGTCTACCTATCAGTGTGCTAACCAGTCTTTCTTTCTGTATGTGTCTTTATATATCTCTCTATGTTTGGCCATTTCTCTTTCAACGTTTCCTCTCTCTAAATATATTTCTTTGTTTGCTGATCACTTTCCCCTCTCTGTGTCCATCTGTATGTTGCAGTGTGTCTGTCTGTCTCTGTCTCTCTTGCTTTCTCACTCTCTATATATGTCTGTCAGTTTCTCTTTCAATAAGTGTCCCTTTCTCTAAATGATCTGTTTATCTGTCTATGTATATTCAACTTTCTGTCTTTCTAGTTGTTTGCTTTCATGCATATGTGTGTGTGTATCTGTGTGTGCACGCGCGCACATATGCTTTTATATATATATATATATATATATATATATATATGTCTGTGCACATATGCTTTTTGTAGTTATATGTCCCCATACATCTGTCTCAGTGTCTTTCTCTCATTATTTGTCTCTCTTCATAACACAGTCACCCTGCCTATTTTCGTCTCTCTTTCTTCTTTCAGTATCTGTTTATAGATTTACCCCTTTCTTTTTCTCCCTCCTACCCTCTCTTTCTCTCTTTCTCCCCCCCCCCTCTCTGTCTGTTTCACTCATACACACTCACTCCTAACTTGAATCATATAAAACTCTTGTCTTTCTCTCAAGCCATCTTGTCTTGTCTGATTGTTATATTTTGAATAAATATTGTACATAAACAGAATGAATAGATTTTAAAATCATGTATGATATAATGTTGTTAGGAACTTCTGTTAGGAATTATAGATTAAACATTTGTCTTTTGCTTTGCTGTGTACTATTAATGAAATATTGTCTTCCTATCATTTTATCTTCCTGTAATTCTAGTACTATTGATTAAGTAGTATTTTCCAATCACAATACACTATTGATTAAACTATCTTTTTCTGTTGCTAGTTTCCTTTATTTTCAACTTCCTAAACACCAACATCCACTGTTAAATTCATTTGCTCCATACTGTCATTTTGCTGTTCAGATCTACAAATTCACCCTTTCACACATATCTCTTCTGAAATCTGTTCGGGTCTTACAAAAATTTCTTTTTGTTTTTTAAATTCATTTTTCTTCTTGGAATTTTTCTCATTTAATAATCTAATTCCACTTCATTGCACTGTTTCATTTCATCCAATTTTTATCATCATTTTACAACATAAGAATATATTATCTAAGTTGTCTCATTTGTTAACCTAATCTACTGGTTTTTCATTCTCAGCAACAGTCTTTTGTTGTCCAAAATACATCCATTAGATTTATATTGTATAGTGAATGGATCTTAGATCTCATATTTTCTAATGAATCTTATATTATATAATGTATGTTATATTTTATAATTAAGATTTTACAGTTGATATCAATAGCCCTTACATCATCTGCATAATTTTCACATTTGAGCAATGGAGTTATCCTTGTATATGCAATAAATCATTTTCTCCTCATATATCTCTAGATTTTGTAAATCTTTTGCACACATTAAGTTCTATTTATTGATCTATAGATAAAAATTTTATAGACAGTATAGACAAGGTGCTGGGCTCTCAGCTGAAGATAGGGCTGACTGAAGGCACCAGTAACTCAGGCAATGACCAGGAGGTTACAGTAGAATATATTTGATCAAGGTGCCACACAGTGGTACTGAACCCAGAATCATGTGGTTGGGAAGCAAACTTCTTACCACACAACCATGCCTGTGCCTATAAAACCTGAAATTAAAATCTCGCATGTAGGAATAAAATGCGGTACTATTTATAGCAGTCCAAGACAGGACACCACGAAGGAAAGTAATCAACTTTTGATGCTATGATTTGTGACTATACATATGAACAGTCATCATTGATAGAGACAGACTGCCTACTACTTAAAGGGTAAGGACCCCCTTCAGTCATGAATGACCATAGGATTGCACCTAGAAAGCTCCCTTCTGCGGCACAGGTCCAGGCAAGGTTGTTTATGGAAGACCAGTAGTTGCCCATACATACCAGTCTCCTCTCTCCATGCCTCTGATGTCATCCAAGAGAAAGGCAAAGGCTGATGCAGCTTGGCACCAGTGACATCACAACTCATTTCTGCAGCTGAGTGAACTGGAGCAACATGAAATAAAGTGTCATCTTGCTCAAGAACTCAACACACAACCCAGTCTGGGAATCAAATTCATTACCTCATGATTGTGAGCCCGATGCTCTAACCACTGAATCATGCACCCCTTTTGTACAAATATATCATGATATAACACATATCATAAAACATCTTTTGTTTGTGTAAATCTCAGTATAATATACTACTGCAGGTCAAAATAGTATAGTAGCACAGTAGAGAATAATATGCAGTAATAGAGAGAATAGTAAAATAGTCAAATATCGCTGAAGTCAATTTTGTCTTTCATCTTTTCAGGGTTGATTAAAAAAAAAAAAGGGACCAGTCAAGTACTAGATTCAATGAAATTGACTAACCCTCTCTCCTAATATTTCAGGTTTTCTTCTATTTTCATTTTACATATTTCAGTTGTTAGACTGCGGCCAATGAACCAACCCTACAGTTTATTTCTTTTTAAGCCTGGTTCTTATACTCTCAGCCTCTTTTGCCGAACTGCTAAGTTACAGGAATGTAAACACATCAGCACTGGTTGTCAAGCAATAGTGGGAGACAAACGCAGGCACAAAGATGCATACATACATAGACATATATATGTGTGTGTGTGTGTGGGTGTGTGTTTGATGGATTTCTTTCAGTTTCTATCAACCAAATCAATAAATCAACTCAGACGGCTTTGGTTGGCCTGAGGCTACAATAGAAGACACTTGCCAAAGGTGTCATGCTGTGGGTGTGAACCTGGACTCATTTAGTTGGGAAGTGAACTATTTTAGGGAGAAAATTCTAGCTCCCTTCTATCATTTGTGTTTGTTCTATGACAGAATAATTGCAAGACAGGACTTTGAAAATTTTCAATAGGATATTAAGAATTAAGGAGGAAATTCTATCATGGTAGGGCAGTGACTAGCAACCTTAACATTTGCTTGCTATTAGAATGCTTAATCCATTGGTTCAAATTACTGTGTCCTTTGTCAAATAGACTCAATATTTATTTAGTAGATTTGATCAACTAAAAATCTCTAAACTGTGTCCATGATTTTTTTTTGTGTATTATTTTTCTGTTTTTGATTTGTTTTGATTTCTTTTTGTTGTTAATCTATTAAGTAATCTATTCAATTTTAAAACAGGAAGCAAAGGAAATAAATAAATTAATAAATAAAACATTGAAAAAATATATTAATGCTGTCACGTATTATATTGCAAAGATGTTTATAAAACACACAAACCCAATATTTGAATAGTTTGCACAACAATATTCACTCTTCTAACACTAATTAGAATTTTTTTGTCTGAACATTTTAACAGATTTTAGAGAAGTTGGTGGACATAAAAAAAGAAAAAGATGAAAAAAGGAAAAGAAAATTAAGAAAATAAAATTAACATGTTGGGCACTTTTGCTTCTATTAATTTCAAAATAAAAGCCACACTTCATTAGGTTAAGAATGGAAAATATCGATTATTTCAAATATATGTTCCAGGCAAGTTATTTGGTGTATGTATGTGCTTAGGTATGTTTGTATGTACATATTAACACACACACACACACTTATATATATATAGGCATATATGTATAAATATATATAATATATATATACTTATATATATATATATATATATATATATATATATATATATATATGTATATACATACATATATATTATGTATGCATTTATTTGTGTATATATGTGTGTGTGTGTGTGTATGCATATATATATAAATGAAAATGTATGTATTTGTACATATATATATATATATGTAAATATATGTATGTATAATGTAAATATACATTTATGTGTATATATATATATATGTGTATATATACATATATATATGTATATATTCATATATGTGTGTATACATACATGAAAGTGTATGTAAAATTTATTAATGAGGGTAGAAATTGATATTAATCAATTAAAACCATATTAAAAAATCCGAAGATTAAAATTATATTACATACAAAAATAAGAGGAATGACCAGCAAAAGTGGACTCCTATATGCTAGAAATAGATGCCGAATCATCTAACCATGAAAAAAAAATATATGTTCTCAGTAAAAATTCAGCACCACAACAGACTGTAAAAGGGCAAGACAAATGAAAAAATACTAAATAAAAAAACGATTAACCTATGCACCATGGTTTCACCTGTTAAAATTTACATAAGTAAATATCTGCAGGATCGTCAGCGTAGTCCGTCGATTCGCAATGAAATTTACAGAACTAGACACAAGACGTCCATCCGAAAGGGAGCACGTGTAGAGTTCTACAAATTACATTCAGTGTATCATTTCAAATGTCCTCAATCTGGCACGCTAAGTCCGGAAATAATTCTGCAGTTAATAAATTTTTGCAGCTAATTTACCGGTTAGAGAACATTATTATATAAAATTTATTAATGAGGGTAGAAATTGATATTAATCAATTAAAACCAGTGGTCTAGCATATTAATCTTCGGATTTTTTATTCTATTGGTCTCCAAACCATTAAGTTATGAGGTATAACCACACCAACACCAGTTATCAAGCAGTTGTGGGGGACAAACACAGGCACAAAGTCATACACACACACAAACACATATATGCAACAGGCTTCTTTCAGTTTCCATCTACTGAATCCACTCACTGGGCTTTGATCGGCCTTAGACTATAATAGAAGACATTTGCCCAAGGCTCCACACAGTGGGACTGAACCAAGAAGCAAACTTCTTACCACACAATGAATCTCTTTGAAGATTTTACTGTGATCCTGTATTCTGATTTTAGAGAGTAAGATGCTATCCTTAACTTTATAAGCAATGCTGGAGAAAGTAAATGCCACTGGTCAAAGAATTATTGATGGAACTATTAACCTCTTTGTTTTGTATACTTTCGTTTGTGTACATAATATTGCGATCGATCAAAATCTTCAATTATCTTTTGGTGCCACTTATTACATATCAGTCAATCTGGCAGGCATTATGACAGGGTCAGTTGTTTTTGTGATGGAAGAAACTGGAATGATATCTATAAAAGCATTAATAATGTTGCTGTAGTGTTGTTGTTGTTGCTGTTATTATTGATGTTGTTGCATATGGCAGTAGTGATGTTGGTGATGTTGATAGTGGATGTGAAATTATATCTCAAAATTCAAGAATTATATGCCAGCAATTGATTTTAGTGAGAAAATGAAATGAAATAAAAATAATAACTGCAAACTTGTTCGAAGAGAGATTTGTAAAATATAAAAATAAATGATAAATAAATTTTTAAAAAATAGCAGAAAACTCAGAATGAATGACCTTTTATCTCCCACACTAACTTTTTCCTGCAGAAGGGAAAGAAAAAAACCGATAACACTATTAAAATAAACATAGAATTAAAGAAAAGATTTTAGTTTAGTCAAATTTCCTTCCGCTGATATTTTGGTATGGAAAAAGGTTTTTGGAGAAGGAACCAGATTTTCCCCCTTCTCTTTTCAATGTTTTAGAAAAAAAAAAAAAGTTTCTGTGCTTCAGACTTGAGGAAAGAAGGCAGAAGAAATCAATTTTCTGCAAAGTGCAACTGAAAGCAGGCGCATCTAAACTGCTGTTTGAAATTCAAACTACAGACACGGAACTTTAACATTGTGCAGCAGATGACATTGCCATGATGCAGGAATTGTATATCTTTGCATTGGTGGTGCTGAATTCTGACTCAAATTTTAGTTAAATATGATGTTTATGTTTCAGTGGCTGTGTGGGAAGAAGTTTGCTTCCCAATCATAAGGTTTTCAGTTCAGTTCCATTGTAGGGCACCTTGGGATAGTGTCTTCTATTATAGACTCAAGTTGACCAAAGATATGTGAGTGGATTTGGTAGACAGAAACTGAAAGAAGCCCATCATGTCTGTCTGTCTGTCTGTCTCTCTCTCTCTCCTGGGGTCAATTTGTTTGACTAAAATCTTTCAAGGTATTGCCCTAGCATGGCCACAGTCTAATGACTAAAACAATTAAAAGATCAAAGATGAAAACAAAAAAAAAGAAAAAGAATAAACATGGCAAATATACAAAAATAAGGAATTTTCATCATATGTATATGTATATATATATGTATATATGTATATGTATATATATGTATATGTATATGTATGTATATGTATATGTGTGTGTATATATATATGTGTGTGTGTGTATATATATATATATATATATATATGTGTGTGTGTATATATATATATATATATATATATATATATGTATATGTATATGTATGTATATGTATATGTATGTATATGTATATGTATGTATATGTATATATATGTATATGATGTATATATATATGTATATGTATATGCATATATATGTACATGTATGTATATGTATATATATATGTACACATTTATATCATTTATATGAACATTTACACATTGCACTTTCAAAAGTGCACCAGCACAAAACAAACTTTGGATATTCGATCTACTTGTTTAACTCTTTTTGAAATATGCTTTTAAGAATTTATTGTACTTTTCAAACATCTTTCCAATTGAATGAAAATGACTGATGGTGTTGGGGCTTTTATTAAGATATTTCATTTCTGTTTTTCTAATCATTAATTTACTCGTTATCTCAGCTTCAGAATACCTATGTAGTTTGAAGCTAGTTAATTGAATGTTTGAAAGTAGCCCATAGAAGACCATCAGTCTAGTCTACGTATATAAAGATTAAGATATCACCTAGTATATTATTACCTCAAGCCAAACTTTATTGTTCAATTATAAAGATCGGTGTTCTTCTCCTAAGATCTTACAAATTATTGTCTCCATTTTAAAGACATTACGAGGGTGTTTTTATTAAGGAAATTTATTGGTTACAATTTAGCAGATTGACTAATGTTATATGGAAACTCCTCCTTTGTTTTCTGATTTATTTTCTTCCATTTTAGTTTGATTACTATGCTTGATTACTATCATTGATTTTTAAGCCAAAGTCTCCCTGAAATTATCTGATAAATTATTAGACCCATTAACGAATAACATTCAGCCATTATCTACCTACTCTATCCAGTCATGTCCTATCATTATTATTATTATTATTATTATTATTATTATTATTATTATTTTCAAACACTTTTGGAATAATTTTCTGCTTTCATCCCATGCACCAAACTAAACTTGTTAAATTCTGTCATTGTGCTTCTCATTGACTCTTTGACAACAAAAACATGAATAAGAATGTCTACCAATTATATACCTAGCATAGGTGCAGATGTAGCTGTGTGGTTAGAAGTTTGCTTCCCAACTGCATGGTTTTGGTTTCAGTCCCACTCAGAAGCACCTTGAGCAAGTGTCTCCTACTATAGCCCTGGCTGACTAAAGCCTCGTTACTGGATTTCATAGACAGAGACTGAAAAAAAACCTGTCATATATAAGTATGTGTGTGTGTGTGTGTGTGTGTGTGTGTTACTGTCTGGTTGCCTTGACTTTGTGTGATAGTTGTAAATGAGTGTGTTTTTTTTCCTATCTTCTGTGAAGAATTTTAATTTTGGTTATACACATTGCTGAAAAAAGCCACTTCATAAAGGAAGTAGATGTGAACTGTATAAGCCTCTCTACACAGTTTTTATACACTTCATCATAGAATACTTGATTTTTTGCTAAGGAAGAAGTTTCTAAAAATTCTTTGTCCATTGGGTCATTTATAAACTCCACAAATTTATCTTGCAGATTGTATGGAATTGATCTTAGGCTAATTCTAGTGAGATTTTGAACAAATTAATAATTCAGTTCACTAATTTCAGTAAAATAAGAAATCCAATCCATTATACAACAAAACAGAATGCTTCTAAGCCAACACACTGACTACTTCGATATTCTCTCTGATGCTCCGACATGGTCACAGTCCAGAGACTGGAACCAATAAAAGAATAATGACTTATTTTTATGAACTAAATAGCATAAATCTAAATTATCTTTTATCTTTTACTTGCTTCCGTCCTTTGACTGCGGCCATGCTGGGGCATCTCCTTGAAGGGTTTTGTCAAACAAATTGACAAACTGATACAAAGACACACACACACACACACACACACACACACACACACACACACACACACACACACACACACACACACACACACACACACACACACACATATCGAGCCTCTTTCAGTTTCCGTCTACCAAATTCACTCACAAGGCTTTGGTCGGCCCAGTGCTATAGTGGAAGTGGAAGACACTTGCCCAAGGCATCAAACAGTGAGGCTACACTTGGAACCATGTGGTTCGGAAGCAAGCTTCTTACCACACAGCCATCCCTTTTCCCTATTGCAAGGAACTTTTATAGGATTTTGTCAATTTAAGATACTCAGATTTTACTTTGTCAATTCAAAATACTCTTCTTTAACTCCTATCAAGTTGTATTAACGATTCACTCCTTTTAAGTGCCATAAAATACTTTGTCAACGCTAAATGAGAAATAAAATCCTTTCATTTTCGTTTTTTCCATGCCATTACACAAAGAGCCTTGTAAACCAAAAGAGAAACTTATAGAAACCTGGATTTTCATATTTTACTGTTGAATGTAAACACTGGAACAGAGGTTAATGTAATAGAAATTATGTATGGACAACAACTGTTTGGTTATTTATCTATACACATGACCAATCCCAAACTGGATTTATGTGCTCATATCTCTCACAGTCAGCATATGTTTGGATTTATCAAAATAATATATGTACATTTATTCTGAAGATCTTCAGATGCAGATTTTCATTAATTTCTTGTTAAGAGAAGAGGCTGGGAGAGGGAAGGAGGGTAGGTAGTTGCAGAAAGACAGCTCCAAGATAAAAACAAAAATAAATACAAGGTGAAATCAATTTATTGATTTCTGATGTTAAGAAATAAAGAATTTAAGGTGCTGCATTAGTTGAATCTTGTAGACTTTTATGATATTTCTGCACTTTGAAACTAAATAGGGCAATGGATAGCAGAATTGGTTGAACAGCAGATAAAATACCTTGGGGTATCCTTTACATTCTGAATTTAATCCCATCCATATTGACTTTGCCTTTAGGCTTTCCAGTTTGGATGAAATAAGAACCTGCCAGATACAGGAGGTGATACAAATGGACCTTCATTGGTCTCAAAGAGCAAGACTCAGTTGTTTGATCAATTGAGTTAATTATCTGTGCAGGAATGGCTGTGTGGTTAAGAAGCTTGTCTTGCAACCAAATGCTTTTCAGTTCAGTCCCATTGCATGGCACTTTGGACCCAGGTCAACCAATGTTAGCATGGAAAATGGATGTTAAATGATAATGATGTTAGTGAAGATGATGATGATGGTGGTCTATAACAGGCATGGACAACCTTTTTCAAAAAACAGTCTGCAAGAAACATGGTTTATCATCACATGGGCCACACTACTAAAAAATAATTCACGGTAATTTTTCATTAGGCATGCCACTCAGAAAGTCCCACAGGCCACATGCTGCCCAAGAGGATGCAGTTTGTCCATGACCATAATCTACTATACTAGAATCATCATAGCATTGGTGTTGTGAACTGAGATTACATATCATCTCCACATTTATGTGAAGGGACATAAAACTTTGCCCCAAGAATTAAAGATATAAACAAAGATCATCTATTGTTGAAAATTTATTATTGTAAATATTGTCATTAAGAGTAACATCACACACAGTGAAATCTTTAATTAATTTCTTGTGTGTCAAAGAAGCCATAATAATTACAGAAGAAATAGATTTAATAGGCAATTTTATATTAATGGCAAAAGAGGTGTGAATAGAATTTTCTGTACTTCCAGAATCAATTAAAATGTCAATGTCTTTGTTTGTTTGTTTGTTTGTTTGTTTGCTTTTTGTTTTTTCTTTTTGTAACAACTGACTTTTGAGTGGAATCTGAAGCAGCTACAAATGTTGTGAAAATGACATGATAGAATCATTAGTGCGTCGGCGTTTCATTTTTGCTCTTTGCTTTCTTGAGTTCGAATCATACTGAGGTCAATTTCACCTTTTATCCTTCCAGGGTTGGTAAAATAAAAATGCCAGTTCCATTCCCAGGATCAGTGTAACCGACTATCTCTTTCTCCTCAAAATGGCTAGCATTATGCCTAAATAAGAAACCATTATCGTTATTTGTTTTGTCGTCGTCACTATTTGTCTTTGTACTGTCCCCCTCATCTGCCATAGTGGCAAATAAATAAAATCGTTAGTATTATTATTATTATTATTGTTGTTGTTGTTGTGAAGGCAGCAAACTGGTACAATCATTAGGTCATTGGAAAAAATGCTCAGCAGCAATTCTTCTTGTTCTTTACATTCTGAACTTAAATTTCACTGAAGTCAACTTAGCCTTACATCCTTTTGAGGATCAATAAAATAAGTACCAGTTGAGCACTGGGGTTGATGTAACTGACTATCCCCACCACCAAAAATTTCAGGCCTTGTGCCTATAGTAGAAAGGATTATTATTACTATTGTTGTTGTTGTTGTTATTATTATTGCGCATGTGGCCAATAAAAAAAACCATTATTATTATTATTAAGGTGATGAGCTGGCAGAGCTGTTAGCAGGCTGGACAAAATGCTTCACAGTATTTTGTCTGTCTTTACATTCTGAGTTTAAATTCCATCAAGATTAACTTTGCCTTTCATCTTTTCGGGTTGCATAGAATAAGTGCCACTTGAGTACTGGAATTGATGTAATTGACCAGGTCCCTCCCACTAAACAGTTCAGGCCTTGTGCCTATAGTAGAAAGGATTATTATTATTATCATCATTATTATTATTATTATAGGCATACCTTTGAGTAATGGGATTTTTTTTTCCACATCAGTGACATAGATTCTTTGGCAGGGCAATCCTGCTGTTTACCAATCTGACCACCACACAAAAAGCAAAAAAGGCATTTATAATCCTTTTTAATAGCAGCTTGATGAAGAGAGTTATTAAGATTACATTGATCATGTCACAAATGCTCTGATACTGCATTAGCAGAACGTGTTGATTATGAATAACAGTGATTATTATAGCATGCATCCAAGCCTGTTCCAATGCTATTACTTGTTGTCTTGCATCATTTAATTTTGAGTTCACTGTTTTCAAGTAATCTTTGATGTGTAGCAAGCACTCTGTTGAAAACCTGTAATAAAAGAGTATCTCATGTGCATTCTTCATGATATTTAATGGTAAATACTGTTTTAGAACAATGATCTCTGTTTAAAAAGTTCCAAGGCATGAATAAAGCCTGTGAGTGACTTTGATGCTGGGTTATTTTTGAGTTCTCATAAGTGACAGATGAAAACTATATTTTGGAGTTTACAGTGGAGGTGCTTCCATTTATTAATTTAATCAGTGATGTAATATCTTCATAAATATTTGTAGAAATATAATTTATTAATAAGAAACAAATTTCTTACTTCACTCTGTTTTTTGTTTGTTTTTGTTTTTTTACTTTTCACAAAAGATTTTGAATAGTGCCAAAAGTAGGTGCAGATATGGGTGTGTGGTAAGAAGCTTGCTTCCCAACCACATGGTTCTAGGTTCAGTCCCACTCTGCGACACCTTTGGAAAGTGTCTTCTACTATTGCTTCAGGCTGACTTAAGTACAATGCCAGCAATTGAAGAGTTTAGTCAAAGGAAGAGTTTAGTCAATCACATCAACCTAGTATTTAAATAGTACTTTATTTTATTTCATAAAAACCTAAAAGAAATAGCATTGACAAGAGTTTTCATTGTAATTGTAACAAGAGCAGTTCTAAAAGTTATAGTAACAACAATACTTAGCAGCCTCAATGAAACCATCAAGAAGCCAACCAAATCACTGAATAAATTTTGTGTAGACAAGAAGACAAGAAATATTTCCAAATGTTTTATTCAGCATTTCAAGTCTGTTACCATTCTCGTTGACTTTATTTGATTGCCGAGCCAATACATGTGCCTCGTTGCTGTTATTATATTCAAAACATCACACACACCACAAATTTCATATTTCACAGCAAATATCCTAGATAATATCTTTTGGGAATCTTTTAAGAAAACCTGTGATGGCTTCAAAGAGTAGAATGTATAAACAAACATGTATATGTGCATGTGCATAACCATAATAAAAAAGGACAAAAAACATATATAGATGGATGTATTAATTTTCCTTGCTACTTAACATTCGTGTTAGCATTGGATGTAATGGAGGTTTTGCTGAAAAACGTGCTCTGGCCATTCAACTATCCAACAGGAGTTGTATATCTATGTATGGGATGATGATGATGTTGTCAATTCCCTTGCCAGTATATCACCCGCTGGCTTTGTACCATCAAAGACATGCTGCAACAGCAGTTCCGTTACTTGAAAAGCAAGTAAAGGTTAATGACAGGAAGAGCATCCACTTGTGAAACTATGTTACAATGTTATATTTGTAACAATATTTGTTACAATATTCTATTTGTCAACTCTTGCTAGCCTTGCAAAAGGGAAGTAAAAATGAAACAAATGAACAGGTACAGGAGTGGCTGTGTGGTAAGTAGCTTGCTTACCAACCACATGGTTCCGTGTTCAGTCCCACTGTGTGGCATCTTGGGCAAATGTCTTCTACTATAGCCTCAGGCCAACCAAAGCCTTGTGAGTGGATTTGGTAGACGGAAACTGAAAGAAGCCCGTCGTATATATGTATATATATGTGTGTGTTTGTGTGTCTGCGTTTGTCTCCCTAGCATTGCTTGACAACCGATGCTGATGTGTTTATGTCCCCATAACTTAGTGGTTCGGCAAAAAGAGACCGATAGAATAAGTACTAGGCTTCCAAAGAATAAGTCCTGGGGTCGATTTGATTCGACTAAAGGCAGTGCTCCAGCATTGCCGCAGTCAAATGACTGAAACAAGTAAAAAAAAAAATTTTTTAAATATAAAAACAGAAAACGAATTTTGGAAACTTTGCTTACATCACGACACAGTGCGAAAGTTAACATGCAAAAACACATCTAAAAATTCAACGGACAAAATATGACCATGACAAATAAATCAACAAGTGACTGCTGCAGTATAATGCTTAGTCAATAAACCATTCGTGGGCAGGTCTACAGGAATTCAATGAGAGA
>NC_068999.1:52425391-52427405 GCF_001194135.2 Octopus bimaculoides
TAACCCTAGGTCAGCTCTGATCAAGCAGACTTGTGATCAAAGGTGTTTCAGCCATAACCATCTCACCTCAGTTTCAGACAGTATATCTAAAATTACTTTTAGCCAAAGTTTCTTTTCTGTTTTTTAATCCTTTCATGTCTGAATTCATAAAATTAGTTTTTAAACATAAAACATAACGTTGCCGGGATTTTTTTTTTTGTTAGTATTTTCTTTTAGTTGATTTGCACCTAAAAGCTATTTTAATATGAAACTCATTTATATTTTTAGTTATCAATAAAAATATAGTGATGGGACATTGATATTATTCCAGAATTGTTATTTGTCTGAATAAATATTTATGAAAATAATCACATATACCATATATATATATATATATATAAATATATATACATAGACACACACACGCACACTTATATCTACATACATATATATATGTACATACATACACACACACAATATGTATGTATGTATGCATTTATGTATATATGCATACACACACATGATATATCCAAGAAAAAATATAAAAACGCATAAGTATGTAAAAATACAAGACCAGTGAATTTATTTAAATGAACAAAATAAAGCAATTTCTAAGTAGAATTGCAAAGCACTACTCACTTTGTACTGTATGTAGCAACTATTTGTGGTTGTCCTCCTTGTTGCCATTTGTGCGAAGATGATGTCATATTTGAACAGATATAATTAGTCTTTGGGACATAATTAGTTTTCAGGTAGTATGAAAAAGTTCCTGGACTAGTTCTGTAGCACACCAACAGATGGCAACACACAGTTGCATGATCAGTGAGAGCTAGCAGTGACCTTCATGAGGCAGTGAGCTGAGTGACATTACTGTTTAATTTGCAAGTTGTGAAAAATTGTGTTTTTATGATCATGTGTCTGCGATTTTTGTCATGGACAGGAAGTTGGAACAAAGAGTTGGAACAAAGAGTTGGAACAAAGAGGCAATATAAAATTTTGTGTTATACTTGCGAAGTCTGCTACAGAGTCATTGAGCATGCTTTGGTAAGTTTATGGCAACAAGGCAAAGGCTTGTTGCTAAAACTCCCCCGCGAACAAGAAGCAGTTGAAGGAGAGAACAAGTTCGGCCAGATGAAGAAGTGTGGATGTGTCAGGTTGGAGGTTGGGTCAAAGGTCTCCTCTGTTGTCCATATTGTTAGTTAGGACAGTGGGACAGTGAACATAAGTGTTCATTAAGTGTCAAGTGTTACATGTAGTAGTCTACCTGGTGGTTGTGAGTTCAATACTTGGGCTACTCATCAGCATTATCCTTTTAACGTCCACATTTCCATGCTTGCCATGGGTCAGATAGAACTCATTGAGGTAGATTTTCTATGACCAAATTCCCTTCCTGCTATCAACCCTCACTTGTTTCCTAGTAAGGTAATATTCCCCCATGGCCAGAAATGTTTCTGCTTCAGATTGGAAATGAAGGACATGGCATTTATGGGGATGACACTTTATTCTTTTATTCGTTTCAGTCATTTGACTGTGGCCATGCTGGAGTACCACCTTTAGTCGAGCAAATCGACTAAAATTCGTATAGGTATGAAAGCTTGTATTGAAATAATCAGTGTATGACTTAACTTATTAAACAAAGTTCAACAAATTCATTCATATTTATGTAATGAAGGAGGTTGGTTGTTAAAATGGTTTATAGTTTTTAGTTTTCATATTTCTATACAATTGTTTCATACAAATGGACTCAGATATTCATAAATATGAAATCGTAATAGTCATATTTGTACTCCTCAGTAGATAATAGAAAAACAAAAAAGGATGCTTGAAGTGCATAGGTTTTTTTTTTGTTATCATTTTATGGGATTTATATATTTGTTCTTCCAGTCAGGTTTATTTGACCCTAGACTAAAAAATATAGGAAGTAGGTGCTAATATATGTAATATTAAATTTGACCCCCTCTCTATGAAATCCAATATCTATCTGTATGTCTGTCTGTCTGTCTCTCTCTCTCTCTCTCTCTCTCTCTCTCTCTCT
>NC_068999.1:52427415-52428180 GCF_001194135.2 Octopus bimaculoides
TATATATATATATATATATATATATATATATATATATATGTATGTATACACACACACACACACACACACACAAATGCACTCTGATTCTAGTAGGATAGCAATGGTTTCACAAATATAAGAATTAACAATACAAGAACTCTATGGTATGGACAGTGGTATGAGAACAATGGACCCTTATGAAGGTTTTGTTTCCAAGTTCTAAGAATGAGAACATAATACACCATACTACAGACACCTGTTTAAAGTCTGAGGCTGCAACAACCAAAACATAGTGACAATAACAACCAAAGATGAGGTCACTAGACCGAATATATCAGTGTTTAAAATAATGAAAATACCTCATCTTAGAACTATTGAAAAACATTCAAACATGTTTACAGATTCACTCAGACAACACTCATATTAATTCATATTTGAAAAGCAAACAAAAATAAATTCGAAAACAAAACAAAAACAAACACCACAAAAAAACAAACCACCACCCTGAGAAAACAAACTCCAAAAAACAAAAGGAATTATGAATGATACAAAAAATATTTCTGTTTTTTGTAATAGATTTTTCCAGTTCTGTAACTAAACTGAAAAATACAAAAAAAACAAAAAAATAATAATGATAATAATAATAGCAACAGCTATTTTATCATTTGCCACTGGGTCAACACAGACACATACATTACAATACAGAGCAATTTTACAAAATTACAGCACAATGAAAAAAAATTTATATATGGTTGTACAGAAATGCAGACATTCACACACATACAC
>NC_068999.1:52429343-52434817 GCF_001194135.2 Octopus bimaculoides
GGGTGACACGTAAAAGCACCCACTACACTCTCTGAGTGGTTGGCGTTAGGAAGGGCATCCAGCTGTAGAAACTCTGCCAAATTAGATTGGAACCTGGTGTTGCCATCCGGTTTCACCAGTCCTCAGTCAAATCGTCCAACCCATGCTAGCATGGAAAGCGGACGTTAAACGATAATGATGATGATGATGATGATATGTATGTTCACTTTGAATTTCACTAATTTTGATAACATTGTGTTAACATATATTTCTGAAAATATTAATATTAATTTCAATGATATTTTATATATATATATATATAGGTATAAGTTAGAGATGTTTAAAACCTCTTAGGATGGTTAAATCCAAAGGTGCTCCTGGGGATTAGCTGCCTAGGTACAGTCCTTGGTAAAAGGTATACGGTAGCAGGTAATTCAACAGGTAAACCGTAGTTTTCCTATTATTTTTCCTCCATTTTCTTCTTGTATATATATATATGTATATATATATATATATATCTGTGTGTGTGTGTGTGTGTGTATGTGTTAATACAATAGAAACAATTGTCGGCTTTATAAGGTGAATTCTACAATAAAGATGTAATTTTCTCTATACGTATTTTTGTTTTATATATATATATATATAAAATAACAAAAGTTATAATGAATAAAATATATAAAAATGGTGGGAGTGAGGAACAAAAACCTCACGAAAGTAAATTTTATTGTAATTAATAAAAAAGAAACATGAAAAGTTGTACTAGTATAATGTGATTTCTGAATAGTAGTAACAGGTTTTAAATATATTCACTGTTTTAGAATCATATGTTACAGACTGGATTTAGAGAAATAAATAAAAAAAATATTAGAAAGATTTCTTTGTAACATAGGAATAATAAGTGATTTTTTTTTTTTTGTTTTCGTTTCTTTTCAGTTAATGTGTTGATATAGCTTGTTATTTTATTTTTGACTACCTCATTTCTACTAAATTCACGCAGATAAGTCAGTACTAGAATAGATTTTACTGTAAGGAGAGGAAAATATTGAAAAACAAAAAAAAAATGGAAAGACATTATATGAAATAAAATATAAAATAAAAATAAAACATAACAAATTACATCTCCCCCACCCCACTCTGCTTACTCTCCTTCTGTCTGTCTGTCTGTCTCTCTTTCTCTTCAATTTTTATTATAAGTATTATTGTTTTTACTATTGTTATCATCATCATCACTGTTGTTATGTTGTTTTTACTGTTATTATTATTATTATTATTATTATTATTATTTCAATTTTCTCTTTTTTTTTATGCTTTTGAATTGGCTTCAAAATATTCATGTTGTTTCACTTCATGAATTATTCATTAAAATGGGATTTCGTTAGCTTCAACCTCTTCTTCACCAACCATCACTTCAAACCACCACACTACACAGTCTTACTAAGCAATCAATACAAAGAAGAAAAAAAACAACAACAAAAACCTACAAACAAAAACAAAGAGACTGTTAAAATTTATCATCTCCGACTCTATTATGTTGTATATATGCAACTTAAACCAGAACTTAAGTTTTTTTGTTTGTGTCTGAGTACGACTGAGTTGAGAAAATGGTTTGGCATCAGAAAGTATTGGCTAATGGGCTTAGGGGGAAAAAATGTGACTGTGAGTAAGGATCTTTATTTCTTTACTTGTTTCAGTCATTGGACTGCGTCTATGCTGGAGCACCACTTTGATGGGTTTTAGCACTTATTTTTATATATATATATATATATATTTTTCTTTTTGAGTCTGCTACTTATCATGTCACTCACTTTTACACAACTACTAATGTTACATAGATGTAGACAAACCAACACTGGTCATCAAGTAATGGTAGGAAACACACACACACACACACACATGCACACAGACACACACACACACACACACACACAGATATAAAAGCAACATTGGAACATGGCACAGCAGCATTCCATCACTTCACCAGCAATATATGCTGAAAAGTTCCTGGCTTTGGGTCAAAGAAAATACAAGAAGATCAGTTAATTATGATTTTATTCAACATATTCCCCTCTCAGATTCACATACTTATACATCACATATGGTTTGTTGGTGTGCTATTTAATGTATGCAGGTGTGCCTTGTAAGGTCTGCAGATGTGACATGTTAGTCTGCAGGTGTGACATGTTAGTCTGCAGGTGTGTCACATCTGGTTTGCAAAGCATACTATGTATGGTCTACAGGTGTACCATGTAATGCTTGCAGATGTGCCAGGTAAGATTTGCAGGCATATCATATATGGTCTGCAGGTATGCCTTGAGTTTTTGAAACCAGTCAGAAAATACCAGTTTAGAACATCTGAGTGTTATTGATGCATTGCACCATTGCATATGTATTGTTTTGCAGCCAAAATGCAATACATGCCAGTGTTTGTTTTTAAACAATTTTAATACTTGGTTTTATGCAACAAGACATTTTGAAAAGCTGACAATGAACTGAAAACATACATAACACTTTTATTCAGTGGATTGTAGATGTAGATTAAAAATGGTTGAAAATCACTGTTCTAACAGGTCGAGCGATCACAATAAATGCTACCTTATTGACTTCTTTGTGATACTGTGTTGTGTTGAAGGATATTAGGTGAGCTATTCTCAGTAAAAAAAAAAGGGAGGTTTTTTTTTTTTGTATTTATCTGTACAATCAACTATGTACATGTTTATATATGTTACAATTGTGCCTTCTGTTGCGCATTGGTGTGATGTACTTATTGTTCTTAAGATGTTAACATCTCAGAACTTTATTCGAGATTTGTGTGTGATGTTTTCATAGGAGAATTTCAATTGAGTTGAACTGGCCTCATAAAGGTTTTATTGTTGTATGGTTCCCTGCTCTGTTCCTCTTTCTCTCTCTCTGACTCACTTTCTTTCTTTTATCTCTCTCTTTCTCCCCTTCTCTCTCTCTCCTCTCCCTACCTCTCTCTCTCTCTTCTCTCTCTGCCTCTCTCTCTTCTCTCTCTGCCTCTCTCTCTTTTCCTTGCCTCTCTCTCCTTTCCTTGCCTCTCTCTCCTTTCCTTGCCTCTCTCTTCTCTCCTCTCTCTCTCTTTTTCTTCTTGCCTTTCTCTCTCTCTACTTTTCTCTCCTTCTCACCTAGCCTCTTTCCTCCTCTGTTTCTCAACCTGCCTCTCTCTCTCTCTCTCTCTCTCTCTCTATATATATATATATATATATATATGTATATATATATCTCAACAATAAAATTGCAGTTAGCCAGGCACATCTATAAACACTCATAAACTTGTATACATCTAAACAGCTTCCATAATATAGTCAGAGACTTATGCATTTGCACATTCATGAACATACTGATGTCAGTGCACACAAAGATATATGCATTTCCTTCTGTACGTTCACATTTGCACCTCTGAAAACCAACATGCACTACATATTTATACCCATAAACACTTATTAGCATAATTCTGAGCATAAACATAAAACTTACAGGAAATAATGATAAAGTAAGCCCTCAGCATGTGTTGATGTGTGTACATTTAATTTATACAAATGTGTCTGTTCAACAATACTAGCATATTCACCGTAACCTTCACAGGCCCTCTGACACCAGTGATATTAATATGGCTGCTGTTGAGTTTGAACATATATATGGTAGAAGGGAGATTCCAGTGGGTTGATTAATATTAATAAAAATCTGTAAATGTATAACCATCCAGATATCTGAGTACCTTATTATTTTTTCTAATATATGTATATATATATATATATATATATATATATATATATATATATATATATATATATATATATATATATACATACATGTCTATGTGTGTGTGTGTATGTCTTTGTGTCTATGTTTGTCTTCCACCACTGCTTAACAAATGGTGTTGGTGTGTTTACATCCCTGTAAGTTAGAGGTGTGGCAAAAAAAGACTGATAGAACTAGTATCAGGCTAAAAAGAAAAGTAGTGGAACTGATTCATTTGGTTCAAATTTCTTTTGGTTGGTGCCCCAGCATGGGCACAGTCAAATGACTGAAACAATAAAGGATAAAAAATAAATGTTAAAGTGTCATTAAGAGAATAGGGTTAATAGTTATGCTGGGAATAGTGTCGAGAAATTTCAGGAAACATGGATGTAGTGGTCTGAAAGCTAAAAACCAATACTGACAGTTTATTTCATGCTTTGACAACATCGAGTATGAAAAAATTTATCAAAAATTTCATTATCCAAAGTATCCTTTGTTTTCGGGATGATTTGAGTGAGATTTGGCTGCTATGTCTAGTAGGCCAATCACCCATGTTATGGCTTCCTTGCTGTTGGCTTGACAACAAGTAACTATTTAAAATATAAAATTGAAATTGTGAACTCAGTCTGTAAATTAACACACACGGCTGGTTGAGAGATTGAGAGATAAAAGTAATTTGTTGATTAAAGAATCAAGGCAAATGAATAAATAAAATATATCTAAAAATCTTTTAGTGCAGTAATTACTTGATATATGCACTGTAATTAAAAAATAATTAATGATCTATAATAATAATAATAATAATAATAATAATAATAATAAAGATGATGATGATAATATATATGTGTGTGTGTATATATATGAAAAATATCATTAAAAATCAAATTAAAATATACTTTATATAGATTTTTTTAATGTGATATGTGTGCATATATATGTATATATTAGTATATATGTGTATATATACATGTGTGTATATATACATGTGTGTGTATATGTGTGTGTATATGTGTGTATATATTATGTGTATGCATGTGTATATATATGTGTTATGTTTGTGTTTGTGTTGTGTGTGTATATTGATAGAGTGCCTACAAATGTATGGGTTGTATTTGCATAAATATGTGTGGGTACATATATTTATGCGTGTGTGTGTGTGTGTGTGTTTATTTTACAAATGATTTTAGAAAAATAAAAAGATAAAAATTAAATAATTATTTACATGTTCAAATATGACTTTAAATTTAGATATGGATTTGGAATTTAGATAATTATATGTTTATGTGTGTATTTGTGTATATATATATATATCTATTAGTGCATATATTAATATGCATATAGTTGTTAGAGTTTTATATTAATAAATAAATAATTTTGAAATAACATCACTATATTGTTCAGTACTAGCATAAATAAATTGGTAATTAGGTTGTGTGTCTATGTGTCATCGTTGTGATTGTTTAGCCCTAGGCAGGTAGACAGACTTGAATCAAGTTGATCTTATGGTCACAGACTTTTCTGCTGTGACCATCCTGTCTTTTTATTTATTTATATATGTCTGTGTGTGCGTATGACTATACATACATACACATATATATTTCCATACACACACACGCACACACACGTGTGTGTGTGTGTGTGTGTGTGTGTGTGTATGGAAATATATATGTGTATGTATGTATAGTCATACGCACACATAGACATATATATATATGTATGCATGTATATTGCCATGC
>NC_068999.1:52435092-52436025 GCF_001194135.2 Octopus bimaculoides
GGCGGGGGTTGTTTTAGCATATGCTTATATGGCATATGGTTACAATTCTTCAATGGAAAATGTTTTATATAAAATATTGCGATTAAGACATCAAAGTATAATCTATCTTTGTTGAACATCACTTAATACACTTTGATGCTCCCCCATATGCATATATGTATGAAAGAGAGGAAGTTAACTAAAATATTGGGTTTTAAAAAATAAAGTTATTGTGCTGAAGGATATATATGTATATATGTGTGTATGTATGTATATATGTATGTATATATGTATGTATGTGTGTGTGTGTGTGTGTGTATGTATATATGTGTGTTTGTGTATGTATGTATGTATGTATGTGATCACTGCATATAAGTGAGATTACAAAGCACATGGCATTTTGATTCATTCCCCCTTAATACTTTGTATACTTTTTATTAATAAAAGCAGGTGAGGCCAAGAGTGTTGTTGATATTTTTAGTGAAAGCTTGATAATAGTCAGTGTGAGGACCCCTAAACTAATGTATCCTTTCCCCTTTTTAAGATGGTGAGGTGTGGCTTATTAGAGAGAGAGAGAGAGAGAGAGAGAGAGAGAGAGATTTAGCTGCTGTTTTTAGCAGAATATAAATTCCTTTGTTAGCTGAAGGTTAGATGTTCCTGTTGCCGCTTAGCTCCCCCAATCCACCCCATCATCCCTGACTGGGCAGACCTATAATCAGAAGCATTCTATCTGAATAAGGATCTATTTGAAGAGGGTGCTGAGGCACAGGTATGGCTGTGTGGTAAGAAGCTTGCTTCCTAACCACATGTGGTTCATGGTTCAGTCCCACTGCCTGGCACCTTGGGCAAGGGTCTCCTACTATAGCTTCAGGCCAACCAAAGCCTTGTGAGTGGATTTGATAGATGGAAACTGAAAGAAGCCTATCGCATGTATATATATATATATATGTACAT
>NC_068999.1:52436479-52455870 GCF_001194135.2 Octopus bimaculoides
ATATATGGGTGTGTGTGTATATACAGAGTTAAATGTAATACTTATTTATTCACATTATTTCGAATTAATCATGTACTATCTTGTGGCTTTGCAATTTTGATGATGTGACTGTATATTTTTAGAATGACATTGTAAGGTAGGTATGAGATGCCAGATCTGTCTAATTTGGCTATAAAACAGGTAGATTATTTGAGCCGGATATGGTCAGTTTAAATGCTAAATGGTTAAATGTTTACTGGACAGCATATCTAATGCTACATCAATTAATATACCTCATTATTTTAAAATCATCTGCCAATTCTACTCTTTTGAATTCTTTGGCACCAGGAAGAGCACATGTCTGTGAAAATCTTGCTCCAGGTACCTCGATAGCTAGGAAGGGCTTCTCAATGACATTGAATTTATAAAAACAATTGGCTGAATTCCATTTCAGACACATTGGAAGTTTTCTGATAAAACAAACCACTAATTGTTGGTTTATAACCAATAATCAAAGAACTGAAGTATTGAAAGCTTTGGTCATCCTTTGACCAGCTAAGTACATAACTTGTTGCTTAAGTAGCAATGCTAACCCCAAATTATTTTTATATTTCGTTATTATAATTGCATAATAATAACAATGTTTCAGTAACACCATTGGCAGTCTTTGACTGTGTATCAAAGTTATTTCCACCATATTAATTATGCCATTTAAGACTCATAAAACCTTCCTCTCCATTTCTCTAATGTCAGACCATAATCCGTAAAAATTTAATGTGACTCTAATTTGTGTTAATACTAGAGTAGAAGCGGAGGTTTTGTTGAATGTTGGATATAAATCTTCATCTTGATTTGCTTTCAGGGGTGTCGTTTTTTTTTTATTGCTCAAAGCAACATTTAATTGACTGACAAAATCATAAAACAAAACAAAAAACTGCTTAAAATTCTTGGTTAACTTCAGCAATGTATTGATAATGATAATATTTTGTGGGTTTGAATTCTTGTAATGTTTTCCTTCATTCAAAATTTTTAGTTGAAGCTGCATATTTTATATCTAGATCATTCATCTGTTTTATTAACTCATTGACAATGTGACTTTATTTCAATTATTTTTTGTTTTGGAATGTTAAATATTGGTTAAAGAGAGGGGTTTTATCTGGTGAAATCAAATGCAAATATTTTGGTTTTTGCAGTTAATTTCATCTGGTTTATTTAGTTTATCTTAGAATTTAAAATGAATTGCATAAGTGCAGATGTGGGTAAGCGATTAAAGAGTTTACTTCCCAACCATGTGGCTTCAAGTTCAGTCCTACTGTGCGGCACCTTGGGTTAGTGTTTTCTACTACAGCCCTGGACAAACCAAAGTCTTGTGAATGGATTTGGTAGATGAAAACTAAAAGAAGCCCATAGTGTGTTTGTGTGTATGTGTTTGTGTATGTGTGTGTGTGTGTGTCTTCTTGTCTTGGTGTAATGTGATAGTTGTAAATGAACTTCATTTACATATAGAGGGTGTCCTTCATTTCTAATCTTTGCTAAATACATGTCTGGTCATAGGCAAAATATTACCTCACTTAGAAACAGGTGAGGGTTGGTGACAAGAAGGGTGTCCGGCCATAGAAAATCTGTCTCAATGAATTCAGTCTGACCAATGTAAGCATGGAAGAAAAGTGGACATTAATACAATGGTGATGATGTTTTCATAAATCTAAATTCGTGTCAGTGTTTTCATAGACATGTTGGAAATAAAAACTGCAATGGTTACCCTGACTGTGGAACAACTATTTTTGTTATCAAGCAAAATCTCTTCCACATTGGTTTGTAAGATGACAAGCTCTCACCTTTGTTTCTATAGCAATTCTTTTACCCTTGAAGAACTCACTTAAGTGTTGATGCAACTATTCTGTTATAGATTGAATGATAGAAGCAGTGCCATGATTCTGAGTCTGCCAAAGAAAATCTCTTTGAAATGTTTAAAATATCTCCTGTTTGGTGACTTCAACTAAATAAGTTTCAATAATAACTGGGTTTTATGTTCTAATCGGTATAAGCATAATCAACAAACGAATCATACATAGAAATATATATTTTGCAACTCTTCTTTTTGATAAGGATATTTTTTCAAAAATGCAAATCTAGCAAATAAATATATTATCCATTTGAGATAAGCTCAATTTGAAAATAATATTGTATTTTTGTGGAGTATTTTAAAAAAATCTCATGCTTGGTGAAAAACAAAAACAAAAACTAGTAATACGTATCAAAAGAAAAACTGAACTGTATTTACTGGAATAAAGAAATGTAGAATTTGCTTTGTGAAATTTGTTATTGAATTTTACTGTATGTGTTGCAATAATTATCAAACTGATTTTAATTTCTTTTTCTTTTATCTCTTCTGTGGAAAAATAGGCTTTAAAAAAAAGATATTATCAGACATTAAAATTACTATCTGAAATTCATTTAATGCCTGTACAGAAAAGAGCTCTCCACTATTGTGCTTAGACATGTTTACAAACAAAGCACCTGGGAAAGATGACAAAGAAATTTCTTACAAAAATCCGACTACATCTGAATCAAAGACTCCTGGTATTAGTTCCATAACGCACTTACATAATACTAGCATTACAAAAGTATTGAGAAGAATTCAATGTTCGATTGTGATTATAGAATCTCTAACATTACTGAATGCTGATGAAGTTTGTGACAAGGAAAACTAGACTGCTTTTATTTATAGAATCACCACAAAACACCAAACTGACACTTCGTGTCTGTTATGACTATATTAGCAAGACAGCTGTTGTCTCCTTTCCTTCAATTTATTTTATCTTTGATACAAGACACTTTAGTTGTGTTATATCAACATGCTGAACATCTGTAAGTCATATGTTCTTCCTACATGTTTTAGTTTATTTTGTATTGATATACTTTAGTCATGTAGCTTTTTTTTACGAATCATTCAACACATTACTTGGGGTGTAGAATATCTGAGTAATCACAGAGGTAGTGGGTCTATGATAGTATAACAAACTTTTCACTAAAACTAATTTGAGCAAGATCTTCTATTATTTGAACAAGATCTATTATTCGAGCAAGATCTTCTGTTATTTGAGCAAGATCTTCTATAATGGTAAGATCTTTCAGAGTTATTTACACACATTTTCTACAATATAAAGTGCACCTTTCATGATTTTCCCCAGTTTCTCACAAATTTTTGCACAGAGAAAGCATTAAGTTAAGTACACTCATTAGCTATATAGTATCCCTACTTTCATCAAAGGTGAACTGTGCATCTTCAGATTACATTTAATTAAATTAGGTCATTGAGAGTTAAGTGTTTTTACTAGGGTCATGGCTGAGTGCCAGTTGCAGGAATTAACTACTGACCTTCCAGTCAATAAGACCACATCCTTAACAACTTGTTTAACTAGAAAACAAATACAATAATCTTCTCAATTTCCTATTTGTTTTACTATTTATTACTGTATGTGATATTTAAGGAAATTGATTCAATGAAAGAAAAAATAGTTTTTAGATCTTGTTGTTCAGACGTGAACATTATAATTACTGTTAGGTAAAACATAGAAGATTAATTTCAAAGGATGTTTAAGGTTATAACTCTCAATATTTTTACTCTACCGAATCATTCTTTGCTGTTATGATATATTGTTGTAATAGAACAAATATTTATAATGATTATTTAGTTGTAAAATGAATATGATACTGAAAAACTATAAGTAATGTTATTCCTAGAATATTGGTTTCCATTTCTGACTGTTAGACAAACTAAAGTAATATAGAATTGTGTGTTCAGCCCAGAAACATAACAAAATATTTGCACTCAATTTGAACTGTTGATGTGTGTGTGTGTGTGTGTGTGTGTATATATATATATATATATATATATATATATATATATATATATATAGCAGAACTGAGTCCACCACAACAGAATGATATAGGTGTTGGTACCACATAAAAAGCACCCGGTACACTCTGTAGAAGCCATGCCAGAACAGATAATGGAACCTGATGCGGGCTCTGGCCTTACCAGCTCCAGTAAAACTGTCCAACCCATGCTAGCCTGGAAAACAGTCCTTACATGATGATGAATGCACACACACACACACACACACACCAGCATGGAAAATGGATTAGAAATAATGGTGGCTGTGGCAGTGGTGGTATATTTAATTCATAACCAATCCAGTAAAATATATTTGGTTCTGCCTGTGTCTTCATATCGATTTGTCTGATTGTTTCTATTGGGTCATCTCATTAATAATGCAGTTTTTTTTTATTATACTTCTTTTATTTTTCAAAATTAAGATAAACAAAGTTCTTTTTTAATCTAAAATATACTCTCCTTCATTTTCTACAATGCTCTTCTATCTTTTGATAGACTTGCAAGGCCCCTCTTCCAAAATTCACTTGTCTGTGATGAAAAATACTCCTCCAGTACTGTTCTGATCTTGTCTACAGAATTTTTAGTCGAATGTATCAACCTCAGTACTTGTTTGTTTTTTTAAAGCTTGGTACTTATTCTATCGATCTCTTTTGCTAATCTGCTAAGTAACGGGGATGTAAATACACCAGCATCGGTTGTCAATGGTGTTGAGGGACAAACACAAATGCAAAGGCACACACACACATAGATATATATACACATATATACAACAGGATTCTTTCAGTTTCTATCTCCCAAATCCACTCACAAGGCTGTGGTTGGCCCAAAGCTATAGTAGAAGACACTTGCCCAAGGTGCTACACAGTGGGACTGAACCCCAAACCATGCGGTTGGGAAGCAAGCTTCTTACCTCGCAGCCATACCTGTGCCTATATGTTTGCAATAGAGTGGACTCTGCTAAAGTCCCCTAAAGTTCCTGATCTGATTCATATCTACCACCCACAAAGATATACCTATATGAGCTTCCACACAGTTTCCATTTACCAAATTCACTCACAAGGCATTGGTGGCCCAGGGCAATTGTAGGAGACATTCACCCAAGGTGCTATGCAGTGGAATGGAACCCCAAAACTGCATGGTTGCAAAGCGGGCTTCTTAACTACACAGCTATGCCCGTACCTGTACCATAAATAGAAGAGAAAGTGGGGGAATCATAGAGACGTAGACAGAGGCCTAGATAGAGACAGCTAAAGGGGCATTGAGATAGAGGGAGGGATGGAATGAGAAAGAGAGAGAGATAGAGACACAGAGCCAGAGAGAGGAGAGACAGAAAAAGATGCAGATGAAGTGATGACAAAGCAACAGAATGGAGAAGACAAGAGGATTTTCTTTTGCTTAAATTCTTCTATTCATTTTAGTTCGAAGTTAGATGAATGAGTTTGAAGTAAGTTGAACAAGTTCTTAAGAGATATCGTGTCTTATCTATGGCTGAATGCTTCAGAATCTCACCTAAGCACTTCATGTCGAGACATGTATGGTCTATTATTACCCTAGTTATCAATCAACATCAACTGATGACATTTTAAAATTTCTCCGACCTTCATTTCCGTTCAAGCCTTATTACATACTTATTTCTAGTTTATTGTGTTGGTTGCCATTTCTGTCATTATTCATAACGAACTTCATCACATACATTTCTTTCCAATACCAGCTCCTTTATTTTCAAACAATTCTTTACATACTTTTATTCATCTCTATGTCTTTCTCTCTCTCTTTTTCTCTTTATCCTTATCTCTCTCTACTTCTCTCTTTGCATGTCCTCTCTGTCTCTCTTTATCTTTCTGTCTCTCTTTCTCTTTATACCTATTTTTCTCCATATTTCTTTTTTGTATTTATATCTCACTTTGTCTGTCTCTCCTTCTCTCTGTCTATGTCTCTTTCCCTCTCTCTCTGTCTCTCCTTATCACTATTCCTATCTCTCTCTATGTCTCTCTATGTATGTCCTCTGTCTCTCCTTATCTTTTTCTCTCACCCTCTTTATACCTGTTTCTCTCTCTATTTTTCTGTATTTATATCTCTCTTTGTCTGTCTCTCCTTCTCTCTCCCTCCCTCTCTCTCTTTCTCTATCTTTTTCTGCTTCTTTCCTTTGTTTCCTCTTCTTTCTTATTTTCTTTTTCATTGCTTTCTCCATTTTCTTCACTTTCCCTTTCTATATCTTTCTATCTCAATGTTCCTTTGTCTGTCACTCCTCTCTGGCTATCTCTCTCTCTCTCTCTCTCTCTCTCCCTCTCTCTCCTTTTCTGACACTCTGTTTCTGTCACTTTCTCCTCCTATCTCCCTTTGTCTAGCTCATTCTCTTGTTCTCTCTCTATTTCTGTCTTTGTCTGTCTTAGCCACCACCAACTCTTTCTCACCTATTCATTATTATTCTTGATATATTCCAATTCTTCATGTATTTTCTGTTTATCCTTACCAAATTCAGTGCAGTACAAGTTATTGAAATGACATGAAAAAATATCCTCAAGAGATTACATTCTCTTAGAATATAAAATATTCTTGGACATCAGTAATGTTAAGAGGAAGTTTCAATATGACTTCATATTTCTGGAGCTACTTAAGAATATATATATATATATATATATGTAAATATGTATGTGTGTGTGTGTATCTATACACGCACACATATAAATTATATATTCATACACGCATATATATAAAAGTATATGTATATATTTATACACGCACACATATAAATTATATATATATATATATATGTGTGTGTGTGTGTATTATATGTATATATGTGTATGTGTCTGTGTTAGTATGTATAATTTCACATACAAAGAATTAAGGTATAAAAGTTGGAATCATCTGAATAGGGTTGTGTGTGACCAGAGGTGCCAGGAGCTCAATCATTAATGTAAAAATATAAAAGCATGAGAGAAAGGACTGAACCTTGAGGTACGCCTCAGCCAGTTAATCGTTCGGATCAGGATAAGTTTTATTGACACGTCATGCAAAGAAGTCTGATAATATCTAATACAAGAGACAAAGGACAGGCGGTGACCATACATGTATAACACTTCTCAGCACACACCATTATCCATACATCCACACACAATCTTCAATAGCGTTACCAAGCATATAATGCCTGAACACAGAGGTCTCGGTCTCTGAGAAGCCCAACGTTCGAAGGTCATGCTTGACCACCACATCCCATGTCTTCCTGAGACTACCTCTACTCTGGATTCCTTCATATATATATATATATATGTATGTATGTGTATGTATATGTATGCACTCCCTAAGCATACGCATGCAGGAACACACATCAACAAATTGAAATTTGTTGGAGAAATGTGATGTTTCTAGTGTTTTTCTTGCAAAATAAATGATAATAATTAAAGTTCATCAAAGATGAAAGTTCTACAAATAACAATAATAATAAGAAGAAAAATGATGATACTGTATTATTTCATGGTAGTTTTCTACCTTTTTATTTAATTTTTTTTTTTCTTTTCAGTTTTGTGTTAATGTTTAATTACTAAATTTTTAATTAGAAAAAAGATAATTATCCAAAGACCTGATTATTTAACAAATGCTTGTGGATATATGCATGCATATATCATCATCATCATCATTATCACCATCATCATCATTTAATGTCTGTTTTCCATGCTGGCATGGGTTGGACAGTTTGATAAGCTCCAACAAGTTGTAATACTGCATTAACCATTAAGCTCCCATGCCAGCTTTGGCATTGCTTCTACAGTTGGTTGGATGCCCTTTCTTATGCCAACCATTTTACAGTGTGCACTGAGTGATTTTTTTCGTGACAACAGCACTAGTAAGGTTGCCAATTGTATGTATGTGTGTGTACGTGTGTGTGTACGTGTGTGTGTGTGTGTGTGTGTGTATTTTATTTGTGGGTTAAGGCAACTAATGGTTTCATGTGAAGAGATCTTCACAATTGTTTAAGCATGCTGTATAGAGGTGTTGGTCAAAATTTATTCTAAAATTAAAAAGAGAAAGAGAACTTACACACAGACACACACACACATGTGCATGCACACACACATACACACGTGCATGCACACACACACACATACTACATACACTTACTACATACATATATACATACATATGACTGGGTTTCTTTCAGTTTCTATCTACCAAATCCACTCACAAGGTTTTGCTCAGCCAGGGGCTATAGTAGACGACACTTGCCCCAAGGTGTCATGTAGTGAGACTGAACCCAAAACCATGTGATTGGGAAGCAAACTTTTTCCCCACCATGTAAACACACACATACCTCCACCTATTTATGTATTCATTTTAAACTTATTGAAGATCCTGTGATGATACTGACTTTGATTTTCTTTGATATACCGGATTTCATTTTCATTTAATTGTTCTAACAGTTGGTTTGTTTATATCAATTTGTTTTATAGCTTATCCTGAGTCGTTTCCATGCTGAAGTTCGTTTTATACTTTAGTTTTCATTTCCGGAAAAATTGACTCTCTTGTTCATTTTTGCTTTGATATATGAAACACTGTTGTTTAATCTCAAAAATATTGAACAAAATATAAAAGTATAAATATAACTTAAGTGCTCTCTAACTTGCTTAGAAATGAAATGAAAATAAGACGAATAAGATGAAAAGAAAATATAAACCTGAAACGGATGTCATAATATGACAAAGTGGTATTTTAAATTGATATACACAATGTTAGAAGGAATCTGACCAAAAGAAAATCTCTAAAATGAATACTGTGTAAATACAAATTGACCCT
This sequence comes from Octopus bimaculoides, assembly GCF_001194135.2. Lineage (NCBI taxonomy): Eukaryota > Metazoa > Mollusca > Cephalopoda > Octopoda > Octopodidae > Octopus > Octopus bimaculoides. The sequence goes on from NC_068999.1 coordinate 52,445,154, forward strand.
GGGAAGAGACCTTAGCATTTGAATGTAGAATGTAAGGGGCCATTACTAAATACTGATACCCTAGTGATTCTACCAATCTACTGCCTTATTCTTTTTCTTTTTTTCTTTTTTTTTTTTGGCTTGTTGGATTTGGAGAAAAAGGCAGTGCTCATAATGTTCACAGGCCCTGTTAGATCTGTGAATTTGGTAATGTTCCCCTCGAGCCTTTGCAGGCAAACATCTCCTGGACATATATGAGCAGGAGGGGTTGTAAGTGAGTGTCACCATCATACAAGCGGTGTCAAATGTTTCTATTATTCCGTGAAAACATGTCTGGCCAAGGGAAAATATTACCTTGCTTGGAAACAGGTGATGGTTGGTGACTGTAGGTGCATCCAGCCATAGAAAATCTGCCTCAATGAATTCCATCTGGCCCATGCAAGCACAGAAAAGAGGACACTGAAATGATGATGGCAATGATCTAAGGGACCTCACCAGACCTGCAAGTATCTCATACACTTGACCTCCAGTACTGACTCACTATTTATCCATCTCTTTCTATTCACCACTTACATCCCTCTTTTCTCTATTATTGGTGCCATTATAAAAACACACCCAAGTATATTCTGCAGGGGTTATGAAGACGTTTTTGTTTTGGCAAAGGTTTAACAACCTCTCTAGTGCTGGTGCCATGAAAAATTGTAACCAGTCTACTCTGTAATGTGGTTCATGTTAGGAAGGACATTAAGTCATAGAAACCAAACCAAAATTGAAACTTACAAGTGAAATGCTGTCCCTTGACCCATCTAGGGGAGCAGAAATTACCCCTCCACCTACTCATGCCAGCATGGAAAGTAGATGTGAAACAATGGTGGTAGTGGTGCTGTTGATGATGGTGATGATGATGATGATGACAATAATGATGATAAGCTGGGCTAATTCAGTAAAGTGGCTATGACCACAATGCAATGCAGTACTAGTAACAGGATACAAATGTTTGCTATCTTAACTGAGTTGTCTGGTATAAATTATCAACTTGGTCAATACTCACTTTCTAACTTGAGGTATTGAGTTCAAATCTATGCAGCAAGGAAAGCAAAGTTGAATTGTTGCTATTGTTTAGCCCAAGGTCAAATCTAATTCATCAGGCCTATGGTCAAACACATTCCAGCTATGACTGAACAGTTTTTTTTGTTTTTGTTTTTTTGTTTTTTTACCCCAAGCGCTTTGTAAACAGACCACATTTATACAATGTGTCACTTCTTTCTGATAAAGTAGAGTATGCTTCAAAGAAGATTTGGTTGTTGTACGATCACATAAAGTATGATCGCATAAAGACACCTTCATTGGTTGATGGCAGAGATGAGTTTCATACCGAAGCTTGTGCAGCAAATCAAACTGCCTCTCTAACCACCACCACCACCACCCACAACAACAATATTACTACAGCCACACACACCACTACCACCATCACCATTACTACCAACAAGAACATCATAGTCTTCCATATTCAGACTATAATAATTTTATGATGAATCAGCTAATCTCATAAAATAAATATCTTTTCACAGTGTGGCTCTATTATTGTTTATTTCTGCTAAGCTCTTCCAAGTCATATTTGTTGCAATGGAGAACTGGGTCATTTTTATTACTATTCTTATTGTTGTTATCATTAAGGTTGTGAGCTGGCAGAATCATTAACACCTTCCCTCTAAAATTGCTGGCCTTGTGCCAAAATTTGAAACCATTATTATTATTAAAAACTCTGTTGAGGTTAACTTTGCCTTTCATCCTTTGGCAGGTGAGGAGGTTGATAAAATAAAGTACTTGTCAAGTACAGGGACTAATGTAATTGTCTTACCCCCATCCCTTAAAATTTCTGACTTTGCAACCAAATTTAGAATATTTTTACTAAGATGGCGAGCTGGCAAAATTGTTAGCATACTGGATAAAATGCTTAGTGGAATTTCATCTGTCTATACGTTCTGAGTTCAAATTCTGCTGGGGTTGACTTTGCCTTTCATCCTTTTAGGGTCAATAAAATAAATACCAGTTGAACCCTGGGGTTGATGTAATTGATTTATCTCCTCCAAAATTACTGGCCTTGTGCCAAAATTTGAAGCCATTATTATTATTATCATCATTAAAGGCTGCAAGCTGGCAAAATTGTTAGCATGCTGGATGAAATGCTTTGCAGTATTTCGTCTGCTGCTATGTCGTTCTGAGTTCAAATTCTGTCATGGTCAATGGTTGATTAAATAAGTACTAGTTACATACTGGGGTCGAAGTAATTGACTTAATCCCTTCCCCAAAATTTGAGGCTTTGAACTTCCAGTAGGAAGGATTATTACTATCATTATTAAAGGCGGCAAAATGGCAGAATCATTAGCACGCTGGACGAAATGCTTAGCAATGTTTCGCCCATCGCTACATTCTGAGTTCAAATTCTGCCAATCATAATGAAGAAAGAAGAGTTATCTAGAAACAAACTTTATTTTTAAGTAAGTCTTTCCTTAGGGAACAGTTACCAGAAGGGAGATAATTGTTTCTTTGTAATATGTGGTGGGAATAGAAGTTTGAATTTGAAGTAAAAGAATTAAAAGGAAAAAGATGCATAGAATTTGCATATTTATTTACTTATTTTTTGTTTACTTATGAAATTCTAGGAAGAAAATTTTTTACTGATATTTGTGGACAGGAGGAAAAGCTGGTAATCTGTTTAATAGAAACTGCTGTTCCATTTCGTGTTGTGTGTGTGTGTGTGATTATTTGGTAACCTCACTTGGTGCCACATAAAAAGCACCCAGCACACTCTGTAAAGTGGTTGGCATTAGGAAGGGCATTCATGCCAAAGCAGACAGTAGAGCTTAGCACAGTCTTCTGACTTGTCAGCTCCTGCCAAACATTCCAGCACATGCCTGCATGGAAGATGGACATTGAATGATGATGATGATGATGATGATGATGATGATGATGATAAGGAGGAGGAGGAGGAGGAGGGGGATGTGTGTGTTTGTGCGTGTGTATTTCCTTGTCTTGACATCATGTGACAGTTGTAGATGAGTGTCATCATCATGTAAACAGTATCATTCATTTCCAATATACTCTGCAAAAAAACATGTCTGGCCAATATTACCTTGCTCTGAAACAGATGAGGGTTGGCAACAGGAGGGGTGTCCAGCTGTAGAAAATCTGCCTCAGTAAACTCCTTCCAGCCTATACAAGCATGGAAAAGCAGAAATTAAAAGAAAAATGATGATGATGATGACGATGATGATGATGGTAATGATGATGATGATGATGGCAATGAAGTAGTAAGTTTGAACTACTGACTATGTAATAACTAACCTAGTGAACTTTAAACCTCACATTTACTGAGCCTCAATTGGAACTGTGTTATTTTTAAATTGCTAAAAAATATCCAGTTAAATCAAAGCTTGAGTTTCTACTTTGTGGCCATTGAAGGCTTCCAGAACGAAATTGCTGAGATTTACTGTAGCACGTGGATTGTGTAGTTTGCTGTTCTTCTTACTTCAAAGAAGATCAATGAGATATTTAACAATGAAGTATAAGAAACTACACAGTGTAGATTTAAGCATAGTGTTAGGATTAAAAATATATTTGACTTACTTTCAACAGATTAGCTTAGGTTTTAATGATCAGATTACAGGCTGACAGCCATCAAGTGCAGAATCAATAGAGAAAGCTAACAGAATTTCCTCCAGTTTTGTTTTAATATATTATAATCATTTGAGATGGACATTTTATTGCTCAAATTACTTTCTGATAGAGGCTGCTGGAATTTATATATATATATATATATATATATATATATATATATATATACATACACTGTGCTTTGAGCTACACATATATACGTAGTAAGCATTCAAACTTTATCTAAGCCACCACCATCACCACTACCAATGATAACAGCTACCCCAACAGCAGCAACAGCAACAATAATGACTTTTTACTCTTGCATTATTTGTAAGGTAGAGAGGAAACTGAATGATCTCAGTAGATAACTGGTACTTATTTAATTTCAAGTCTTTAAATAGAACAGGAAGTCTATTTTGGTAAGATTTGTACTTGAGACACAGAACAGAAGCAGTTAGTCTACTGATTAAACATTTCTGTCACTACTTAATAATGATGATGATAATAATAATAATAATAATCATAATAATAATCGTAATCCTTTCTACTATAGGCACAAGGCCTGACATTTTGGAGGAGGGAACTAGTTGATTACATCAATCCTCAGTGTTCAACTGGTACTTAATTTATCAACTCTGAAAGGATGAAAGGTAAAGTCGACCTCAGTAGAACTCATCTGACTCTTCATCCTTTGCTTTATAGTACACCTTTATCTTGTGAAGGTGTGTGGCCTAATGGTTAAGGTGTTGGGCTCATGAGTATTAGATGAGGTTGTGAGTTCAATTCTCAGATCAGGCAATGGATTGTGTTCTTGAGTAAGGCACATTTCACATTGTTCCAGTGTACTCTGTTGAAAATACATACCAGTAGCAACTGAGGGTTAATCTTGTGACAAACTGGTACCCCATTCAGGGTACAGTCTCATACTCTCAACCTGAACACCACGAAACTCACCTTGGGATAGACTTCTGTCTGATTAGCCTCTAAGTTCAAGAAAGATTTTTCCTTCCTTACCATTGATTCAAACCTGCTATCATTCTTCTGTATAACAATCACTAAGTAGGTCATCAGCCTAAATTAGTGAACAAACAAATTAATCATTTAGTCAACTAGATTCTAATTATAAGGTTCCTTTTATAAAGAAAGCCATTCTTTATTTTAATGATACATTCATTGCTACAATCTAGTTAACCAAAGATACATATTTTATTGGTGCTGCCATGAAGAACCAATGCATTAGCAGGCTTATTAGCATTCATCAACCTGTCTTAGTTAATTAAAACAATCAATCTGTAATCAAGGAAGTTATAAAGATTATTGAATTATTTTTAGGAATCTTAATCTATTGCTGTTGCTGCTTCTTGGAATTATTTACTGCCATTTCTGGTACAAGTTGGAGCTAGTTTTCTGTAGAAATCAATGAATGATGTTGTAATAAGGCTCTTTAATAATAATAATAATAATAATAATAATAATAATAATATTACTTTTTCTTGCTAGCTGCCTCTTCCTCCTCCTCATTATCATTGTAACCACTGCCATCATCATTATCATCTCTCACTCACTCACATATACGCACGCACACACACAGTAAGTTTCCAGACAGTTTCCACTCGTTAAATTCACTTGCAGGGGATTTATTGATTGGCCAGAGCCATAATAGAAAACACTTACTTGCCATGGGACTAAACCCAGCACCATATGGTTCTTCACCACATGACCATGATTGTGGCAGTTTTTTTCTTTCTTTCATTCTTAGGCATGGTTACATGGTTAAGAAACTAAGTAAGAAACTTGCTTTGCAACAACATGGTTCTGGGTTCAGTCCCATTGTGTGTCATCTTGGGCATCTCGTAAGTGGATTTGGTAGACGGAAACTGTGGAAGTTTGTCAAATATATGTACATGCATGTGTGTGTGTTCATGTGGGTACATGTGCATATGTGTGTGTCTTTGTAATCATTTTCCCCCTCCACCAGCTGACAACTGGGTCTCATAACATAGCAGCTCAACAAAAGTTGGCCTTTGAGTCTGTCATCTTTTGGATTTGACATCATTTCAGTCAATTTTATTCTTCTTTCTTTATATTTAAGAAACTGAAGTGGGGAAAAAATGTGATCTAATTTAAAAAGGTTACAAATTAATAACTATTTTATTTTTTCTGAAATTCAGAAAAAAATTAGCATTTAACTCATTCCCTGGTAGATAGCCCTGAGTCAGCTTGCACCTAAAATATGCGGGTCTGGAGTTTGCTGAGGCAACAGGATGTGAGTTTACTGGTCTGAGGGTCAGAGAAATTTCGTCATTGTTGATGTTTGCTGAAGGAAGACGTTAAAAAGACTGACAGCAGCTCACTGCATGCTCTGACTTTAACTGATTTATAAAACTAAAGCCTATTCCAATAACAACAAACTAAAAGAACATCATCATCGTCATCACCACCACCATCATCATCATCGTCATCATCAATGTCACCACCATTTCACTATTATCATCATCATCATCATCATCATCACCAGCATCTATTATATGCTACTACTAGTGCTGTCATCAGCACATTAATTCGTAACTAATTAGAAATAATTGTCATAGTAACTTCAAGTTGCATACAATTCAAGTGTATTTGAACTTTAATTATTGCTTAGTAATTGAATCCTACTGTGTGTCTGTCTGTCTGTCTGTCTGCCTCTCTCTCTCTCTCTCCCTCCCTCCTCTCCCCTTCCCCTTCTCATATTCTGGCTTTCTCTACAGTCAACTTATAATTACCACTGATACTGAAAACAACCTAATTTCAATAACCTATCAATACTTCACTTCTTTATAGTATTTCTCAAAGAGATAGGTTTTTGCATGTATACGGCTGAGTGGTAAGAAGCTTGCTTCCCAACCACATGGTTCCGGGTTTAGTCCCACTGCATGGCACCTTGGGCATGTGTCTTCTACTGTAGCCTCGGGCTGACCAAAGCCTTGTGAGTGGATTTGGTAGAGGGAAACTAAAAGAAGCTTGTCATACATACATGCATAAATACATACATACATATATATTGTCTTATAGTCATCAGGGATCACATAATGATAATTTACTTGTGTATCTGGAGATAGTGTGAAGCCTCATTTAAAGACCTAAATCTATTTTAGGAGAGAAGTGAGCCATGTAAGACAGAAATAATATATTGAACTCCCAATATTAACAAACTGGCTTAGATGGTGGGATCTAGGTTTAAACTTTTGGTGGAATTGTGGAGAGACAAACTACCAAAATAATGTTTCTGCAAATGAAATATGGTAAAATGGTAGAGTTCATGCTGGTGACAATGTTTCAAACCCAGGCTACAGCTGCTCTGATAATCGGCAGTGACTTGGTCAATGAATCTTCTGTGATGGTTGGCAGTCGATGCCAAGATGAGCTGCTGTGGATCACAGCAATGTAAAAGCACATGACCAGGGACCACATGTGAACTTGTATTCCCAACAAAACTTCGAACATGAACTCTACACATGGTGAACTCATTGGTCAGAGCCAGCTCAGCTCACACTGGGTGAATGTCACTGCAAATTTGAGTAAGATAGTTATGTGGTGTTCTTAGTAGAGAGTTAATACAAGGAAGATAATTTCTTTGTAATATTTGGTGGCATTAGAAGTTTGAATTTGAAATTAAGGAATAAGGGGGTGGGGAAACATGCATAGAATATTTATATTTAATTTTTTTTTTCTTTTTTTTGATTATTATGAAGTTCTTACAATTTCTAATCAGTGATAATCATGTACAACACTATTTCATTCTTCTTAGAAATAGGATATTGTTTGTGGCAATGATGACAAAATTGATGATGATGGTTGTAGTGCAGTTGTTGTGATCAAGGTGCTAGTGATTGTGGTAGTAGTCATGGTGATGGTCAAGGAGGTTGTTGTAAAGATGGTGGTTTGCTATGAAAGTGAGGATGTTGATTATAATTATAATATTCATGCAGTTGATGATGGTTGCAATGTTGATGAAAATTATGGATGCTGATGCTTATGATCATGATGGTGGCTTATGATCATGATGAGTAATGATGTTTTTGATGATGATGATAATGATGAACTTAATGATGACAGGAATGATTACAATAATGACAAATTTTAAAAACCTTTCAATAATAATGATTTTCTTTCTTTTATTTTGTAACATGATGCTCAATGTTGTTTCTTTATGTTTCATTGCAGCTTGCAAGTGATGGTATTAAAAAAGATTATAGCCAATCGTACCTTGATCAAGCAAATTACACATTTGAAAAGAAAAATGGAACAGAGATTGTTCTGAAAATGAAAGTCAAGCTAGGAGAATATTTCCGTAAAAAAAAGAGAGCAGCCAATGTAAGTATTATCTTATTGAATGTTTAAAGTCTGGTATAGAAGTTAGATTGAGGATGTTATTGCTTCAAGAAATAATGATTTCAAATTTTAGATTGGGGGAGGGGGTTAAGTTGATGACGTTGGCATGGGTGCCAGTCGTCGAATTTAGTTCGATTTCGATTTCACTTGCCTCAACAGGTCTTCGCAAGCGGTGTTATGATGGGTTTCTTTTCAGTTTTGGTTTGTTTGACTAAAGGCAGTGCTCCAGCATGGCTGCAGTCAGATGACTGACACAAGTAAAAGAATATATATATATACAGACACACACACACATATATATATATATATACACACACATATATATATATGCTGTTTGTGTTGTAATGTACTGTTTTATAATGTATTTGTGTTACCCCTGGAGCAAATACATGAAATATTCTGTTATAGCCAAAAACTTGCGATTTTCAGTATAAACTTGACGCTGAGGAAACATTTTATTGGGTGGTTTCTATATCTCGTTGAGACTGCCAGTCTCTTAGCCGGGTAGATCTCTTTAAAGCTTACTGCTTTTCAACTTTGCCACTCGATAAAGTATCTTCCATTTATTCAGGATTCTATCTACAGAGCCAGGTGTAAAAGTGATTTCAAATATAAATCTCATGGTTTACCATAAAACCTACCTCTCCTGCTAAACCATTTAGCTTGCTTCTAATCAATTTTTAAATTCTGGAATGTTTGAAGAACACACACATATACATACATACACATATATATACATACACTATACACATATATAAAGCCTGTGTTGACCAACAACTTCTCGTGATATCTAACATTTAAATACTTTCTCTGTTGCTTTTGATACCTTGCCCGCTTTTCAGCTCAAATATCTCCCAAATGCATCGATATCTATTTGACACGATATCTGTCGAATATATTATATAAGCATCTTTTAAGCGAGATGATATCCCTTTAATGTGCGTCTCAAGTTAATACACTAGATCGGTTTAAATTAATATCAGTCTCAAGCCAATTTCTGTACTTTCATGTAATTTTCAATGCAACACCGTTCAAAGAGGTTATATTTAATTGATTGAATACCTTTCACTCTGCTAAAGCAAATAACTAGACACTCTGTGAAGTTTTATTCTTAGCACCAATAAATCAGAATTTATTGAAATGTGCTATCTCCCTTCTGGAAGCTGAGTTAGCAGCCACCATTGCTATCTATGCTATTATTCACTGTTCATTTAATATACCATCCTCTATCAAGATTTATTTATCAAACTATCTCCTCCATCAGCTAGGAACAGTATATCTAACACATTATCATCACTTCACTGAACAGTGTGTACATTTAATGTGCCAAAGAATTAATATTTACTATATAGATTTTTTTTTTTTTTTTACTTCTTCACATTAACAATTTACAGTTATCATTGTTTTTAAGTATTCTCTTCTCTTTTGCTGCTTTTATTCTTTTTATTTTTTTAAAATTCATTTTTACATAATTTTGATATTTTGTTTTATCTTTGTCAGAATTGTCAGAATGATTAAAATATTTTTTTAAAATTTTTATTTTTATTTTTATTTCAATGATTAGGAATCATATGGTTGTTCTTTCAAGAGATGAATTTATTTCCATTTAGAAACTGATAAATCATAATTTTGACAATTATATGTAATTTTATCAGCACCGTTATCCATTACCATTTTATTCTTTCCAATTGAAGAAAAATCAGAGAACAGCTCCACCTGCTCAATGTAGCAGGAAAATCTTCATCAACCAATTCCTCACAATTCCATTACATATCCTCACATGTTTTAAAATCTAAATCTTAAGACAGGTTGACCTTCAGTTTAGTCTATATACATGGAATAAAAGCTATCATTCTTTTATTTTTTACTTGTTTTAGTCAGCATATCACAGTAATTATTTTTAAAGTCTAGTAGTTGTTCCAGCAGTCTTTTTTACTGAGCTATCAGTTGATGGATGGGTAGAACAAACTCAGATTCGCCCATCCTCATCACCCCCGCCATCATCATTATCACCATCATCATTTTAATGTACACTTTTCCATGTCTGCATGGTTTAGATGGAGTTTATTGAACCAGGTTTTTTATACACCCTTCCTGTCACCAACTCTCTCTTGTTTCCGGGCAGGTTAATATTTTCTCATGGTCAGACATTATCATACAGAATACTGGAAATGAATGACACTGCTTGTATGATAGTGATGCTCGTTTACAGCTCTCATGTGATGTCAAGACAAGGAAACACAATTGCCATGATTAATCGCTGACCAAAACATTCAATTTTTTTTCTCCGTGTTTTCTCTGTATTCTTTCTGTTGAAGAGCATAGCTCGAAACGTTAAAGACTTTCTGTATTCCTGAGCGTTAAACTAATACATCCTTTTGTTGTCTACACCACCTGTCCTCGTCTGTTGTTGTTTTTTTTCGTAAATTCTCCCATATATATATATATATAACAGTTAACAAGTGAAACAGAGACAGAGAGAAACAAGAAAAATACCCCTGGTATTTGAATACTATACAAATATGTTTTTAAAAAGACTTTTCATTTGAATTTGCCAAAATTTAATTTTTCCATAATTTGTTATCCATATTTACTGTTGAAAAGATCTCAAGGATCGAAACCAGTACTGAAATGTTTTTTTATAAAAGTATTTTAGCATTTTCTACTTTGCCTTTTTTCCATATATACATACATACATATATAT
>NC_068999.1:52456018-52469027 GCF_001194135.2 Octopus bimaculoides
AGAGAGAGAGAGAGAGAGAGAGAGAGAGAGATTTGTAGGTAAAGTATATGTGATGTTCACACTGCTCTGAATTGCTTGACTATCATAACTAAGGAGCATAAAATAAATTTGATGGTTTCAAATATAAACTGAAAGGAGGTTTATGTTCAATTATGTTCTGTATTGACAACTTGTAAATGATTTCTTACATTGGTACAAAGGCCTCAAATTTAAAGTGAGAAGAGAAGCATAAAATTAGATGGCTTTCAATGGTCTATTCAACTTAGTGTATTTGCAACATTTAAAAGGATTTCTTACAGAAGCACAAGATGAGAATTGTGTTATGCAAGTCTCTTTCTCAAGGACATTAACAACAGTGCAAATGAAATGAAATGGAAGCATCTGGGAGTCGAGATGGGATTGCTGCTGACTTAGTTTTGTGGGACCTTTATGTCTACTCTCCACCATTAAAACATCATCATCATCTTCATCATCATCATCATCATCATCAACATCATCACCACCACTATCATAATCAGCCTCATTGTCGTCGTCACCACCACCATCATTGACAAGAACAACAACAGCAATAATAACGATAATGATAATGGTACACCGAAAAAAGAACTTTTGATGATATTACTCAAGTGAAAACCTTAAGAATGGAAGCAGGAAAATATTTAGTTAATGGAGAGGAAATTAGATATCTATCTATTGTGTTAGTCTGCTATATAGCTGCAAAGAAGATTCCTGATGGTAGGAGGAAACTTCTAAAGTAATGTTTCGATGCTGACATTGGCTTTACCAAGCATTGGAAGCCATAATTTGGAGTTGAGAGCAGAAATCAATTTCACTATAATCAGATTATATATTGATTTGTGTATTGATATATGTTGATCAATAGCTTGGAACATAAATAGGCTGAATACAAACCAACTGTTTAGAGGTATTTTACAAAATAGCACAAATAATTTATTTGAAAAAATAATAATTGATATGTCCGATATTTCTTTTTGAAATACCTTTTAACCTTCTAAAAAAAAAAAAAAAAGAAAAGGACTGAAAGAAAAAAGGAAAAAAAAAAAAGTTCTTTTAGTAAAAAAAAAAAAAAAATTATTTTTTTTGTAATTTATGTGCAATCTAACCTCACTGAAACTAATCCAACAGATTCTTTATTTAATTATCTGATGAAAACATTTTCCATATTATTTCATCTTGCAATAATTTTCTGACAGTATCACAAGTTTTCACAAAAAAAAAAAAATGTACAATTTAAACTAATTTCGTTTTTTTTTTTCTTTTTTGTTCATTTCAAAATAGTTTCTTCTTCAATTTCAAATCTTATTAGAAGAGAATTATGAAATATGTTATGTCTTTAACATTTTTAACTATCAAACTAATGATAAAGTGCTTAATTCATTAGTTAAATGATTATTACTCACTTCAAAGAATTATTTCACTAATTGGGAAAAGTTTATGCGTGTTTTATAGATTAATTTCTCTTGAATTCTTTCTTATAGTCTTTATTATATGCTAGAACACAAATACCATAAATAAAAAAAAATTACAACTATCTTAGATATATATCTTTCTTAGTTTCATAAAATTTCCTATGATTTTTGTTTTTCCCTAGTTTTGAACCATTCTTTTATTTATTTTATTTAATATCATGTTCGTTTGTTCATTTTATGTTCATTTTTTGATGCTGGCATGGGTTGGATAGATACTCATTCTTCACTAGCCCTTTCCTATTTTACAAGTTAGGAGTATTTTCTTCCACTTCTTTGAGAGGACATAATGTTCACCAAGAATGAACAATATTTTAAAGTGTATAAGGAACCCTCTAATTTTTGGGGCTTAAAATTTGGAAAAAAGGTTTTGTAAGGGATTATAATACTATCCATGTATAAGAAACTCCCATATTTATTTAACCTAATTTTCAACAAAAAAATGGGTTCCTCATACACATTAAAATACGGTAAATATAAAAACACTGGTTTTTGTTTTTGCTCAGACAGTCACATGCCAGAAGCAGAAATGACAATTTTCATGCATTTTATTTCATTACCTAATATTGTCGTCGTCATCATTTTAATGACCACTTTTCTATGCTTCCTTTACCTGTTTCCAAGCAAGGTAATATTTCCCTATGGCCAGATGTTTTCACAGAATACTGGAAGTGAAAGCACTGCTTGTTTGACACTGACCATCATTTGACAACTCTCATGCAATGTATAGACAGGAGACACAATCATACATGCATCTACACACACATGCATGCATGCCCACTCACACACACATGCTCGATGGGCGTCTTTCAGTTTCTTTCTACCAAATCCACTCACAAAGCTTTAGTCCACCCAAGACTAAGTAAAGGTACTTGCCCAAGGTGCCATGCAGTGGGAACAAACCTAGAACCATGCGGTTGGGAAGCACACAGCCTGTACCTATATCAGAAAAATAAATATCAGAAAAGTAAATAAATAAACAAACAGTGACTATCTATTTATCCCACACTTGAACAATAGCATCAGTTGTGATTGAGCTTTTGATATCAAACTAGAATTGAGTCAATTACCTGATTATACAGAATGTTCAAATTCCTGTACTAAATTTTATTAATTAGATGCCAAACTAACTCATTAGCTATTAATCAATCTCCTTTTTTTTTTACCTCCTAGCAAGTGTCAACATTTTGCAAACATTTTTCACATTCAGGATTGTTGAAGCATGGTATAAAACTACCTGCAGCAGTTACTAGCTGTCAAGACATTACATCCTTCAAAGATTTTACGCTTCTTGAAATTCACCAACATTACTTCTGATGTGTTTATGTACCCTTTCTTCTTTATACTCTTTTACTCATACTTGTTTCAGTCATTTGACTGCGGCCGTGCTGGAGCACCACCTTTAGTCGAGTAAATCATATTTGTTTATTTGTTTGTCCGTGGACAAGATATCTCAAGAACCGCTGGATAGATTCAAATGAAACTTTCAAGAATGTTTGGCCTTGTGATTGACACAAACTGATTAAAGTTTGGGATTGATCTGGTACCGGACAAGGATTCTGGATTATTTTTCTTGTTTTTTTACTTAATTTTTGAGAGCGGTCAGGTTCATTTTTAGTATTCTCATTTGTGAGAGCAGTCAAGTTTATCTCAGATATTCTCATTTAAAAAATCATTTCTAATCGTTGAGAGGACGTTGGTGTTGCCTTGGCAGAGGTTTGTGCTCTCTGAGTGCTCTTGTTTATCATTTTTGTTTGTTTTATTTACAGAGGCTGGCAGACAAAGTAAGAGATTTATATGATGAAACCCTTGCAAACAAGGATAAGTACCCAACTCCAGATAGGCTTCCACTACTCTCTTCTGAGGTCTACATGGATTCTGATATTCCATCCAAACTTCCAGCGTTAGATTTCAGTCCGTAAGTACAACAGTATTTCTGATTTTTCCACCTTGAAATCATGTCTACTTTCAGATGGATCCAACATATGTTTCTTGCATGGATTTTACCTATTGTCTTGCTTAACACCACCACATCACTCTCGGGTACCTTCAGTAGAGTTGTACTCTGTTGCAAGCATTCAAGTTTGGCTTCTGGTCAGAGGGTAACTTATACTCATCTTCCAACCAGCCCCAGAGTCCCTAAAAAGTGTCATAAGTTACTTCACTTCGTCTACCGACTAAGTTATGTGTATATATGTATATGCATGTGTATGTTTGTGTTTTTTGTGCGTGTAAATATTGTATATATGTATATATATATATATATATATATATATATTGAGGTTAGGAGAGGTAATGATATCAGTAAGACCCAAGGTGTCAGGTAATGCTGAGTAAGTGCTATGGACAGACTATAGTAAAGCTCCAGGTTTGGCAATTATGTGAATGAGGAGTCCAATGTAGGTCATATATTAGCATGCGCATATATAAAAATTTAACAGAATGAGATAAAAATCCAAGGCTGTGAAAGATTTCAGAACATTTATAAAGAGGTCTTACAGCTGTTTCCGGGATATTTTATATATCTCTTCATGCTTAAATAATGGAATTGCAGATACAATATCCCTGCATATCTCAAGTCTGTTTTCATTCCTCCACTTCACTTCTATTTCATATCTTTTCTAGAATAATTATTGCTTAACCATTTTCTCCAGGATTGGTCAGGTGATGTTGACACCTCAAATATGATCCCAATAAAGGTTGAAAATCAATGAAGACTCTTCATCACTTTTTTCAGTCTACAGAGGGATAGGTAAATTTGACTTGTTTATATGTATACTATGTAGGTTTATCCGTCTGTCTATCTATCTGTCTGTCTGTCTATCTATCTGTTTGTTTGCCTATCTGTCTATCTGTTTGTCTATTTATCTGTCTGTTTATATATTTGTCTGTCTATTTTTCTATCTGTCTGCCTGTCTGTCTATCTATCTGTCTATCTGTTTGTCCATCTGTTTATCTATTTGTTTGTCTGTCTGTCTGTCTGTCTCTTTGTCCATCTGTCTATCTATCTGCCTGTCTATCTGTCTATCTGTTTATTTATTTGTCTATCTATCTATCTGTCTGTCTGTCTATCTATCCATCATCTGGTGGTGATGGTGTGGTGGCGGTGATGGTATGGTGGTGGTGGTGGTATTGATGATGATGATGATGATGATACAAACTTATCTTGTGCCATCTCTTAAGTCTTTGCAACAATCTTCACTCACCTCCTGTCACATTGTTCTCACCCATGTTTCTTGTGATCTCTCTCTCTCTCTCTCTTCTACATTCTGCAATCCAACTGGGTAACTGACACACCCCAAAAGAAAACTTTCATCTCATTTATTATAGACACGACCCAACCATTGCATTATAAACTTATCATCTGGTTTTACATTAACCATCTTGCCCCGTCTCATTGTTAGTCACATGATCCTGCCACACCTTTTCCCTAATATTCTCTGTAATTCTCTGTGCTCAAAGTCTAGAAATTTAGCATCAGGTGTACTGGTACTGTGCCAAGATCGATGTCCATAAAATAATATTGATCTTTTCAAGGATATATAAATTTTTACCTTGATATTTGTGTCGAGAGACAGTTGAACTTCCATACCAATTAAATCTTTATAAGAATATATTTCTGGCTTTGCTCTATTTTGGGGTTATAACGCTCTGAGAAAACATTAATATAGTATTACATACAATTGATATATCCAAATAGTTTATGATGTCATATGTAATTTTCTTCATGCATAAATTACTAAATTTATTCCAGCAAAAGTTCAGTTGATTGGCAACATTGCATATGTTGGTGTTTGTTCTGCATCTTTGCATTTTGTGTTCAATCTTTGTTGAAGTCAAGTTCACCTTTTATTCTTCCAGGAATTACAAAATAGAATAAGTCAGATACTGAATGCCCCCCTTTTCTCTCTCTCTCTTTCTTTCTCCCCTACTTTTACTGGCTAAAATTCTAGAATTTCTGTGAATAATGGTCTCTAAATTGTTGTAAGAATATTGCACTTTTATGTTAGAAAAATATTCCCTAATATATTGAGTATGGCATTTTCTTCTTTGGCACTTTTGATTTTGGCTTTTACTGCTTATTATCACATGCACACCTTGCAAATATATATCTGTATGCGCATACTTGTGTCTGAGAGTGTGTACTTATATATGTATGTACGTACATACATATACATATGTACATACATACATATATGTATGTACATACTTATGTACATACATACACACATGCATACATATATGCACATGTATATGGTGTGTGTGTGTGTGTATATATATATATATACACATATATACACACACACATATAAGCATACAAATACACATGTATATTTGCAGACATACATATACATTCGTGCATATATTTACATATCTGCATATGTATATATATATATATATATATATATATATACCGGAGTAAGCACATGAAATGTGCAACAAGGTGGAAAAAAGAGTACATATACACACACACACACATACATACATACATAAATGTAGATACATGTATGTATGCAAGCATACATACATACATACATATATACACATACATGCGTATCTATATTCACCTGTGCATTCACACAAGAACAGAAGAGAGAGAAAGAAAGAGAGAGAGAAAGAGACATATACATGTATATATATATGTTTGTGTGTGTCTCTGTGTGTTTATACTCCTCCCTCTCTCTCTCTCTTTCTCTTTGTGTGTAAGAATACTTCTGCACAAGTGTGTATAGATGTACATGTATAATGCATACATGTACTTACCTACCATGAGGTTAGATTTATTGGGAATTGTGTTACAGAGACAAATGACTATGTAAGCAAAAAACACTTGCACATACAGGAAAACAGGTAAAATAAGTAGGTAGGAAAATATGTTTGTGTGTGTAATATGTACGTGTAAGTATATATGCTTGTATGTGTGTGCGTGTGTTGTGTGTGTGTGTGTGTATCTTTTAAGGACAGGGAGAGCAGTCTGAATATATAAAATTGATAGATAGATATTGAATATATGCTCATAAACCTATATTATTCAATACACAAATGCATATGTATGTATTGAATAATTCATACATATATATATATATATATATATACATATATGTTTGTGTGTATATATATATATACATACATGTACAAACACTCATACGTGTACACGCATATTTTAAATTCATACTTACAAATATATACTTATACAGATATATCTCTATAGATACATTTATACAATTCAGGGGACACACACACACACACACACACACACAAATATATATTTATATATATCTGGCAGTCTTCCCGCTACCCACCTTATCTTAAACTAGATATCTGCGTCTCTATGAAAGGACTCTTGCATGACATTATTTCCTGCAAGTTTCAGATGACTTATATTTCTTCTCTTGCTGCTGCACACTGGTTCCTAATTCCAATCTTAGCCTTGGTACAGACAATTTCTCATCCTATTACAATATACCTGTGTTTTGTTCAATACTGCTATACCAAATCATCTCTTCTGTACCTTTTGATAATAATTTCGCCTTAACCTCCGCTTTGATTATCTATATATTGATCTTTTATTCTCTCTCTCTCTTTTTTTTTTTTTCATCTCTTCTCATCTCCCACATTCACATAATGAGCTAAATTGATGGTTGCTTGTTCTTATTCATTGTTTATTCACTTATTCAGTATTATTTTGGTTTAAGGAGATGACTAAGAATAGAAATGGGCTGTCTATAGTGTTGCTATGTTATTTCATTTTTTCCTCCCACTTTTCTTTTTTTCTTTTTTATACTTTTTTTCATTTGTTAACTCCCACATTTTCAGGATTCTGTGCCTAATAAATAAAATTACTATTACCATTATTGTTATTATTATTATTATTATTATTATTATTATTATTATTGTGGAGGCATGTGGCTTAGTGGTTAGGGTGTCAGCATCATGATTGTAAGATTGTGGTTTCGATTCCTGAACCGGGCGATGCGTTGTGTTCTTGAGCAAAACACTTCATTTCACGTTACTCCAGTCCACTCAGCTGGCAAAAATAAGTAACGCTGCGATGGACTGGCATCCCGTCCAGCTGGGGAACACATACGCCATTGAAACTGGGAAACCGGGCCCATGAGCCTGGCTAGGCTTTAAAAGGGTGCATTTATTTTTTTTTTTTATTTTTTAATTATTATTATTATTATTATTATTCGCTGAGGTTGACCTTGCCTTTCATCCTTTCGTGGTCAATAAATTAAATACCAGTGAAATACTGGGGTCGAGGCAATTAACTGGTCCCCTCCACTAAAATTTCAGGCCTTGTACCTTTAGTAGAAAGGATTATTATCATTATTATTATTATTATTATTATCATATTATTATCATTATTATTATTATTATTATTATTATTATTATTATTATTATTATTATTATTATTATTATTATTATTACTATTATGATTATTATTATTATTATTATTATTATTATTATTATTATTTGAATATCAAAGAAAATGCCTCCTGGTATTTGTTCTGGCTCTTTATACTCAGAGTTCAAATTCTGTCAAAGTAACTTTGTTTTCATCTTTTCTGAGTCAATAAAGTAAAATAGAAACCAGTCAAGTACTTTTGAATCAATTGTATTGGCTAACTACTCCCCCTACAACATCAGAATCACTGGCCTTGTGCCTAAATTACAAACAAGCATCATCATCATCGTCATCATCATCATCATTATAACCTGCATGTTTGATGCAATCACTTGCTGGGACACACGAAGCATCTGATTTTAAGCCAGAAGACACAAACCATTTATGGGTAAGAGCTTTATCAACATCAATATTATTAACTGTCTTTGGATATTTGCCATTGAGAGGTTTTTTTCTTGCCATTTATCAGTAAGAATATCTAAGGCAGCAGTTTTAACAAGGGTTTTCATTTGCTTAGCTTTTTCTGTGCCTGTTTCTAGTACATCTACTTCTGGGATTTGTTGTATTTGGAATTCACTTACATGAATTAGTATTGTTGTTGTTGTTATCATTTTTTACTTTTAACCTGTCTCTTCGTTACAATCACTTGACAATACTCACTCAGCATCCGAGGCTGAGTGGAAGATAAGAGATGTTACAGTATGACTGAAAGCTTGGGGAGGGGAAGTGACAGGGGCAGTAGCAAAATATCTTCATCTAATACAACACCGACATTTAAATGGCTAGGGTTTTTCTAAGGATGTGGGCAGTACTTGTCAGCACAATCATTTGGATGTCTCTGAGACATGGTTCTCCTGGGATCTTATCCCTTTTTTTTTCATACCTAGGGCACTTAAAATAACAGGAACAGTTCTTGCTTCTAAGATGCCACATCTTTTGTATTTCAATTTCCAGGTCCTTATATTTACTTAATTTATCAAATTCCTTTACAGGTATATTTTTTACTGTAAGAACACTTACATCTATTAGTCTACAGGTATTTTCTTCCCTGTCTTTGATAATTATGTCTGGTCGATTAGCCTGGATTGTTCTGTCAGTGTTAGCTGGAAAATCTCAGAGGACAGTGACATTTTTACCTTCAACTACTGTCCTACCCTCCTCCTACTGCTGTTGTTGTCCTCCTCCTCCTCCTTCAGTGGGCTACCAGAATCATTATTCCACCCCAAACAAAACGCTTATCAACATTTCTTCCAGTTTTATGTTCTGAGCTCAAATTCTGCTGAGGCTAACTTTGCCTTTCATGCTTTTGGAGTCAATGAAATAAGTACCAATCAAGTAACAGACACAAACATACACACTCGCATGTGCACACGCACACACACACGTATGTAGCAGTGCGGAGCAGTGATGAGATATAAACTTTATACATCCACACATGCATGCACACTCACAAAATCACACACACACATATATACATGACAGGCTTCTTTCACTAGATACACACACACACATGTACATAAAGAAAAGTGCAGAGGAAGGCTTTTATAAATATGTCTGTACATTTGTGTGCATGTGTGTGTGTGTGTATGTTGTGTGCCTGAATGTGTGTGTGTGTGCCTGTGCACATGTATGTGTGTATGTCCGTTGAACGTTTTCATTCTGTGCCTGCATAAAAAAATAAGCTGCAAGTAGTGAACTTTGCTAACATTCCCTATCAAGAAATTATCTGTTAGCTTTCTGCTTTCAAAGATGCATGAAATAAAAAAAAAATTCCTTACTAGAAAAAACAGATAAAGGAATCCAGCTGTAAAACAGGCTTCATCAAGAGCATCCAACTGTAAAACAATGCTGCAATAATATGTAATTCATCTAACCCATGCTAGCATGGATAAAAAGACATAAAATGAATGAATGAATATCGTGTTATTATCATTTTTATGTCTGCTTTTCTATACTGGCATGGGTTTGAAAAATTTTTTTAGGCTATGTTTTACAACCAAGTGTAAATCATAATTAATAATAAAAACTGCATATACATACATACATACATGCAACTATGCTGAACTATCGAGAAATCTGCAGTTACTCTATCCAGATTACAAGTTCAGGTTTATACTTGTAATTATTGGGGTCCTGGGATATGTAACACAATGCCTAAATACCAATCTTGAGAAATTAGGCTTCTCAAAACTAGAGAGGAGAAAGCTGATTTGTAGACTACAGATCCAACCCATCACTGGAACTGTAAAAATCTGTAAAACTTTCCAAAAGTTTATCATTTAAGTATATATGAGCATGTCTAGATCTGCAAGTGTATGCATGAGGATACACACATAAAACAAAACATACAAATCTGCATATATGCATGCATACATGCATGCATGCATACATGCATACATACATACATACATACATACATACATAACCTGTTGATGTTGTTGAAATTCCAATGGGGAGCCTTAGATCTAGGCTAGAAACTAGCTCTTTTCCTATTGACAAGAAATCTTAAAACAAAACTGAAAAATGAAATACATACATATGTTGTACTCAAGAAGATCCACCCACCACAACAGAATTGAGATCCTAAAACCTAAAGTCATGTAAAAAAAACATTGGTGTGGGTGCTAGTGCCATGTAAAAAGCACCCAGTACAGTCTGTAAAGTGGCTGGCATTAGGACGGGCATCCAGCCATAGAAACAAAGCCAAAACAGACTATGGAATCTGGTGCAACCCCTGGCCATCAGACCTATGCCAGCATGGAAAATGGACATTAGATGTTAAACGATGATGATGATGATATACATATAATGTATAGTTTTACTATTTTTGATATCTTAAAGCTACATATTTTCTCTGAATCGTTAGACATTCTCCTATATTTGTGTAATGTTATGTTGGTGTATTGCACAACTCAAAGCTTCTAAATGCTTCATAAACTTCATGTTTATGGGTTACATGATGCCAGATGTTTTGATGTAATAATACTTAATTGTTTTATTCAGCTGACCATTAATAATATTGTTGATAAAAATTGAATATTTAAGATCAAAGTTAGTCAACCAAAGAATAGTTAGTAAGACTACCAGAGAATAAATACAAAAACCATGGTGCTTTTTCGATATTCTATTTGAAATTTCAGTCAAGCTGCAGGTCTCAACATAAACAGTTGATTGGGAAATCTTTTTGAAAAAGAAATTTTATAGCCGCAAAATTAAAAGAATTGTAAAATAGTGAAACCATATTTTTTAAGGTCTACATTGTTAGGCTACTACTACAACTACTACTACTACTACTACTACTACTACTACTACTACTACTACTACTACCATTATTACTTCGATAATTATCATCATCATCATCATCATCATTATTTAACACCCATTTTCCATGTTCATATGAGTCAGGCAGAATTTGCTGAGGCAAGTTCTCTAAGCTGAATACCCTTCCTATCGTCAACTGTTATTTGTTTCCAAGTTTGGTAATGTTTCCCATAGCCAGACGTGTTTTTAACAGAAAACTGGAAATGAACAACACTGCTTGTTTACAATCATCACATAATGTCAAGACAAAAGTACGCACAAACACATATGTACATGTGTGTGTGCGTACACATACACACTCACACACATACGTATGCACAAAACAATGGGCTTCTTTTAGTTTCTGTCTGTCACATCCACTCAAAAGGTGCTGTACAGTAGGACCGAACCTGAGATCATGTGGTTGGGAAAAAAGCTTCTTAACTTCTTAAGCACTGAGCCACACGCCACACTCACACATACATATAAGTCTGTGATTGTTTGTGTGTTTGTATGTATATATTTGTTTGTATGTATATATTTGTGTATATGTGTGTGTATGTACATACACACACTTACATGTGCAGACACATACATGTCGTGTTCATATATTTATTAAAATTTAGCATTCTGCCTTATTCTTCATTTTCCTATTATTTCTCCATGTGCGGTTAACACAACCCCACTATTTACTGACTTATATATATATATATATATATATATATATACACACACGCACACATGTATATATATATATATATATATATATATATATGGTTTTATTTTTATTATAAAACATTTCAGAATCTTTTTTTTTTTTTTCTATTCAAACCAAAATTAAATGGCATCTAATCCTAAATATTAATTCAAGAGTTAAAAAAAAGAAAAATAGTAAGAAGAAGAAACAGCCAGGAGCAATTAACTAATGCATATGTTGCTAACGAGGTGAACATGCGTATGCTAACCTGCACATCAGTGATGTTATTAATTTTGACTCTCAATTTAACCATAGGTACATTTTATCTTCTGCAAATTAATTAACTCTGTGTCAGATAAATTATAATATAAATTGTGTATAAATCATGTGATGTGTCCATGTTCAGACAAGTGTTGAGTATTTATCATTCATCTTCTGCTTGTTTCAATCATTGGATTTTAGTCATACAAATCACCCCCCAATACTTAAGTTTCTTTCTTTCTTTTAATGTCTTGTACTTATTCTATCAGTTTCTCTTGCTGAACCACTAAGTTGTGAAGCAGTGGGTGGCATGACAAACAGAGGCACAAAGGTGTATGCACACACACACACACACACACACACACACACACATTTATATGACGAGGTTCTACACAGTTTCTGTCTACCAAATTTGCTCACAAGGCATTGGTGGAGCCAAGACTTATAGTAGAAGATACTTCCTCAAAGTGTCATGCAATGGGAATGTACCTGAAACTCCATGCTGCAGAGTAAGCTTTTTTGTTTTCTGCAATATAGACCATACCTGTATACCTGTGTCTATATTTATCATTACCTTATATCTTTTAACTGTTTCAGACATTGCACCTGAAATATAAAGGTTTTTCTAAAACTTACTGCATTGTTAGAAGCTTTCTTTATTTTCCTTTTCTTTTTCTATTTATATATATATATATATATATATATATATATATATGTTTGTTTGTGTGTGTGTGTGTGTGTGTGTATCCCATGCTGGTGACACATAAAAAGCACCCACCACACTCTGCTAAGTGGTTGGCATTAGGAAGCGCATCCAGCTGTAGAGACCATGCCACAACAGACAGTTGGAGTCTG
>NC_068999.1:52469467-52477770 GCF_001194135.2 Octopus bimaculoides
TGGCAAACAAGGTACTTTTGTCTCCAATTCCTGAAATAACCATTTTAGTTCTTGTACAGTTGTATACCCTTTGGTAGAGAGTTGTTTACAACATAAGTTATCAGTAATTCTGCTTCTCTTTTGTACCTGGAATTTTCTTCAGCTTAATCAATCACAGACTTTGAGTGCCATGTTTATTATGTTCTTAGAACCAGCATGAAGAGATGTATTTTGTAAGAAAGCAAAAACAAAAATAACAACAACAATACTAATACTAATAATAATAATGATAATAATAATAATAATAATAATAATAATAATAATAATAATAATAACAACTATAATAATATGATTCTCACCATTCATAACTCTTGATTTCTGTCTGACAATGAACAAAAGACAGAGATTTTTCATTCTTGCTATAAGATTGAGATTAGTTCATATTTATCTCTTGTTGAGTTATTTTCCCTATCTTTGCTGTTATTACATATCTTGTACCATGGCTTTGTCCTCCTCTGTTATATGTCTTTGTTGTGTTGTTGTCGTTATCGTCATCTTCATTTTCTTCTTCCTCCTCCTTCTCCTCCTCCTCTTCATACTTTCCCTCCTCCTCACATCCCTTTCACTATCATCATCAGCTGCTGTATCACTGTAGTTTTTGTCACAGTCATTGCCATCATCAATACCACTCTTTTCAGTTACCTCCCCCTACAACGATTACCACCACCACTTACACCAATGTAATAACCATTAACTCCACCTACCTTACTACAGCCATCACTTGCACTGTAATCATTATCACTGTCTCCACCTCTCCTGCCATACCCATCAGATATTCCACCATCCCAACAGCACTAACTCCTCCTCCACCATAATCACATAATCATCACTTGCTCAACCCCTCTCATCACCACTAACTCCCCCTCCTCAACCATAATCATCAGATGCTCCAACACCCAACAACATTAACTCCTCTTCCTACTCCTCCTCTACAATGATCATATTTTGCTCCACCTATCTTAACACACTAACTCCTCCTTCTCTACCGCAATAGTTAACTGTTGTATTAGTATCACTGGTAAAGAAATTTACTTCCCAACCACATGGTTTTGGGTTCAGTTCCACTATGTGGCACCATGGGCAAGAATCGTTTTCTTCCGTGAGGCCTAAACAATCATTAAATGTAGAACATATTTTATTCATTTCACATAATTTAAACTAAACATGGAGGCAGAAACAAGAAGAAACATGTATCAGCTAAATCAGTGGAAATCCAAAATCCATGTTTTCTTGACATTTCACGACATTAACCACTAATACAAATTCAGCTGACAAACAAGGAGGTTCTTTTGTCTCTGATTCCCGAAACAACCACAACCGTCACCATTAACTTTACCTCCCTTACCACAATCCTCACTAATTCCAGTTCCTCTGTCATAATCCTCCCTAACTCCACCTCTGTCATAATGATCGTCACTAACCCTAACCCTAACCCTAATCATCACCACTTACTCCACCTCCTCTTTTACAATCACTACCACTGCGCCTATTGTAACTTTGTAAGAAACATCACTAATTGTTTTCATAAATTGATAAACTGCATTTTCTAATTGGAATCAGTTATTTTTTACTAACTTTTTAGTAACACAAGCCAAAGCAAAAATAAGATTTTCTGGTTTGTAGCAACATTTGGTGTCATGGAACTCTTGCACCACCTCCATGCTCATTTTGATTGAGTTAATGATTGCCATCTGCAAGAAAAAGTTCCTCCATGTAGAATGGATCTTTTATTACGTCTGTCTTGTCAATCTTTGGGGGTAACACATTTAACATTTTCTCTGCAAAGATTATGAAGCATTTGCATAACCACTGGAATATATTTATCAATAAAGAATGAGAAATAATCTTAGGAGGGTCATTTTGCCAACAAAAAAAAACACACACACAAACACATACAGAGGTTCCATTTCACTTCCTTTTGCCAACTAGTTAATTAATTAACAATTAAATAAGTAATTGTTTGACTAATCATTTGATCAATTAATCAATCAATCAATTCATTTATCAGAGTTCTTTTGGCACCATTTACGATCTCAACAATAACATTCTCACATTGCTCCAAGACTGTTACAATATATCCAAATTCAGACATGATATATCATAACAGACTTGATCAAGCAATCTATTAGTTAATTGGTTAATTAATTAACAGACTAATTAATAATAGTAAAAACAAATGAAATAGAACCAGTGTGTGACTTTATTGGCAAGGCTGTGTGGTTTAGGAGCTCACTTCACAATCCCTTGGTTTAAGGTTCAGTCCCACAGCTCAGCACCTTAGGGAAATGCTTTCTGCTATAGTTCTAGGCTGACCGAACGCGAGGAAATGCAACTCTCAAAGCTAGCCCTCTAAAAACAGACTAAACTATAGTCTGTAAAAATGTGTTTATTATGGTAGTTTGACCTTAGAGTCCCTCTTAGCATGAGGCATTCATGTATAGTAATGCCCTTATATAAATAAATATATTTTGGGGAATAAATGATGGATTTTTCCCTTATGAGGTTTTTTCACGCTAGCTACTTGATGAATTCTTGTAAAAGAATTCATCCTATTATTGAATTATATATATATATATATATATATATGCCTTAGGACTTTTTAAATTGTCATCTATTTCTTGTAACTTAAAAAAAATCCTTATTGAAAAAATATTCTTAGCCATCTTTTTTCCACAAATATAACTCCTTCCTAAAAGGCTTGCTGGTGTTCATCATCATCATCATCAACAAGATAGCAAACTGGCAGAATTGTTAACACACCAGACTGAATGCTCAGCAGCGTTTCTTTTCGAATTTACATTCTGAGTTCAAACTCTATGGAGGTCGACTTTGCCTTTTATCCTTTCACTATCGGTAAAATAAGTACCAGTTGAGTGCTGGGGGTCACTGTAATCGACTGACCCACTTCCCTGCAATTTCTGGCCTTGTACCAAAATTAGAATTATTATCTCTGTTCCTATTGTTGTTGCTGCTATTATCATTATTATTATTATTATTATTATTATTATTATTATTATTATTATTATTATTTCGGTTTGGCTCAGGTTCAGTCTTATTCCTGATAGGAATTATGTGGGTAGCAAATTACTACCTGTAACCTTAGGTATTCACAAGTTTTCAGTAGTCTTTCTAGTGTTTAGAACCCTCCTGATAATCTTTGCTGTCCATAAGAGACAAACTTTCTGTAGGAACTCTACCGGGCATTTTATTTCAATCTCTATCAGCCATTTGTCTATATCTTGGCTTACTGTTCCCAATGCATCACTTATTATAGACACGACCTTTGCTGTTCGCATGCTCCAAATTCTTCCTATTTCAAATTTTAAGGGATTGTATTTTGTTGCTTTTCTTCCTCTTTCTTTACGATCCTAGAATCAAACAGGCATGATGGGTCAATAAGTAAGCAACTTCACTTATTATTATTATTATTATTATTATTATTATTATATTATTATTATTATTATTATTATTATTGTTCATGGTGTACAGAAAGCAATAAAGAAATTTACTGCTTATTATAAAACAAAAAAATTATATATCTCCAAAAGAGGAGTGTTATCCGCCGCCATCAACACAGAATACTCACCCCTCGACTGACCAATCGACCTCCACCAACAAAAAAAAAAAAAAAAAAAATGAGAAGAAAAGAAAAACAAATAAATGAAAAACAGATAAACGAAAAGAAAAAAATTCAATGAATAAATCTTCAAACAAAAAGCTAAATGTACAAAGGGAAAAAAAGTATTGAATATATTATAAATATAAACATATAAATAAATAAATACATATATATTACAAATATCTAATACAAAAACAATCGACATATTAAAGAATAAAAGCTAAGCTAATGTTGATGTGTTTATGTTTTGTTTTGTTGTATTTTTTCAAAAGAAACAGTCAGAGACTCAGTGTCCCTGGATATATTTCATTTTAGAGATTTTTCTTTTGTTTTTATGTGTGTGTCTGTTTTCTTTCCTTTCTTACCCAAACACTATTTTTCCATCACCCACAAAGAATACTAGAGAAACCAAGAGTTCAGCAATAACGTTCGTATTGTACCAGATATTGAGGGAGATTATGTTATTTATTTTTTGTCTTTTTTTTCTTTCAGTCATTGGACTGTGACCATCCTGGGGAACCATCATCTTGAAGGGTTTCTTTTTTTTTTTTTGTCTTTTTTTTTTTAGTAGAACAAATTGCTTCCCCCAACCCATTTGTAAGTCTGGTGCTTATTCTAACAGGCTCTTTTGCCAAACAGCAAGTTATGGAACATAAACAAACCAACACTGGTTGTCAAGCAATAGTGACAGTGGTGGGGAACAAACACAAAAATACACACACACAAACACAGACATACACACATATACACACACATTATGATATATACACACACATTTATGATATATACGCACACATTTATGATATATACATATGCAATGGGCTTTCAGACCGTTTCCATTTGCCAAGTTCACTCACAAGGCATTGGTTCCTTCTGGAGTTATTTATTGTACAAGACACTTTCCCAACTTGCTGTGCAGTGGGACTGAACCTAAAACCACGTGGTTGCAAAGCGAGCTTCTTAACCACAGAACCATGCCTGCTGTTGTTGTAATGGTGGTGGTGGTGGTGGTAGCAACAGTTCTGGTGATATTGGTATTGGCAGTGCTTATGAGGGTGGTAGTGATAGGAGTTAAATCTGTAGTAGTGAAGGTGATGGTTACAGTAACAGTGGTAATTGAAGTGGTGGTAGTGGTGAGGGTGTAGTGCTTGTGTAGGGATAGTGGTAGTAGTAGTAGTAATGAGTGATTGTTGTAGTAGTGGTGATGGTTTTGTTGGTAGTAAAGTTGTTTACTATGGAAACAGGCACTTATATGTCTGTGACTTTCAATTGGCTAAAATTACTCAAAATTTGCAAACTTTGAAAGCTATTAACTCTTTATTTATTGATTTATGGTGAAAATGAATTTGATGTCAATGATTGCCATACAAAACAACATCAACACATCAAATATGAAATCAATTGGAACAAAAATTGAAGAAATTGAAAAGTGGCTGCCAAACAGTAAGGATCCAGTCAAAAGTTACACTTCTTCAGATCATATCAGTGATGTTGAGTGAGGACTGGTTTTGTGTGTGTCGAGGGAGAGAGAGAGAGAGAGAGAAAGAAAGAGAGAGAGAGAGAGAGAGAGAGAGAGAGGGAGGCTTATTACTTGTATTATGTATTTATCAAGCAAGGTTTCTTCCAACATCTCATTATCGTCAATGCCACCATTCCAATTATTTCACTGCCACCATATTTCAGTATAATAACCAGCATCAACATTACCACCACCAACCACTACTACTACTACTGTTGCCACTGCACATCTCTACCGTAACTATAATTACCATCATCTGTCTCATAATTATCTCTCTGCTTCATTCTTCACATTCTCACAACCACCACCACCACCACCACCACCACCACCACCATCACTGCCATCAACATCGCAATTATTATCAGAATTCATTTCCAACCCCAATACTTGCTGCTACTACTACCACTCTTACCACCCTAGCCCATCACTATTAAAATGACCACTAACAACACCCCCCACCATCGCCTTTGTTGTTGTTGTTGTTGTTATTACCATCATCATCAGCTGTTGTTTTCCTATTAAATCACAAGATGTTTATGACCAACCCAATCCAACTATCTTTGCCTTTACTTATACTCAATATATTCATTTTTTTAATCATTTTTATTTGGTCAGTAACTTTACCTACTCAATCGATATCACTATCAACACTACCACCAACACCAACTCCATTATCATTACCGCCACCACTGTTACCACCACTACCAATACTACCATTACTGCCGCCACCACACCACCACCATCACTACTATTACTACTACAACTACCACCACCACCACCACTGCCACCACACCTACAATATCATCATCACCACCAGCAACATCATCACCAGCAACCTCACCATCACCACCATCACCACCGTCTCTGCACCACCATCATCATTACTGCCACTACTCTACCAGTACCTTATCATCACAACCACCACCGCTGCCACTGCCCTGTAATGCAACCTCACCACCATTTTCATCATCATGACCACCACCACCACCACCACCACCACCACCACCACCACAGTCACCACCTCTATCACCATTGACTCAACCAGGATTTTCTTTCATCTACCTCTGTCTCATGTCATACTCCTTCCTATGAAATCCTGTGAAATGATATGCTTTTCTTGCAATTATCAATCATCAAATATACATTCTGTGAAAACAGTGAATTGATAATTAACAGTAAAATGTTAGAACTAAATGCCTTTTAGCAGGGACGGGCAACTTTTCATCAACTGGGGTCCCCCTACATCGTACCATTTCCAAGTGGGAGAGGGTCGCATGATAAAACATATGCATGAAATATCACTTGCTCACTTTACATTGAATTTTTTGCATTGAATTTTATTTGTCTTAGTCTGAAATTAGTAACCTAGACACTTGTTGAGGGCCACATAACAACATGTCAAGAGCTGCAGGTTGCCTATGCATGCCTTTTAGCATTCCTGTTTTGTCCACTTACACTTATGTTCACTCAGTCATTCATTCATGCTACTTTTTGATTAATAAAACCAGTACCAGTAATACACTGTGACTAATTCAAGTTAGTTTACCCCTTCTCTGCATAAATTAGACTTGGTCTCAGTTTAACCTTTTAGCTATCAACCTGCCTAAAAGAGCAGTCTTGTTCTATGATGTAGACTTCTTCTTGAATTGATTTAAATTAAGACTTTCTATCAAAATGCCATGTTAATTTATGTCCCAAACATCAGCTTAATAACAGCAAATTTATTTTGCTAATTCTTCATTATTTTTCAAAATTAATTGAAACAAAACTATTCTATTACAACAGAAATAATGTAGCAAAAATGTTCAACAAAAAAGCCCTTTAGGGATCAGGGATGTTCAGTTATAGTAGTAGTAGTGGTGGTGGTGGTGGTGGTGGTGGTGGTGGTATATATGCACGAGCATAATAGATATTTATTTGATTCATATAGAGTTGTTTCATAATCTTGTTAGTAATATAACGGATATTACAGCAACATTCTCACGTATATAAAACATACATATAAATATATGTATCTGTTAGTTTACTTCTGAGCACACTTGTATATATTGTGTGTACACATGCATATATAACTAACAAGATTATGAGACAGCTGTAAACGAATGGAATAAACATCTATTCTCTCACTTCACTTCACAATTTTGTTCTATTTGTGTGTGTGAGTGTGTGTGTGTGTGTTGGTACTAGTTTGATTGATAAGTGCAAATGCACGAAACTGTTGGCCCTTGAGTCACACTGTTACTTCTGCCAGATATTAATAATATTTAGATATGTATGTATACTTTGGAAGCTGATCTTAAAACACTGAACTTTACGAAGGAGATCACAGAGGACCAAGATATGTGGTGCATTGCTGAACTCAAGATGACCAACCGACAACAACAGAATTGAGATCTTAAAAGCAAGATGTCACTTAAAAAGTATTGGTGTAGTTGCTGGTGCCACATAAAAAGCAACCCAATATAGTGGTTGGCATTAGGAAGGGCATCCAGATGTAGCAACCAAGCCAAAACAGATTATGGAATCTGGTGCATCCCCAGCCCTTGCCAGTTCCTATCAAACTATCCAACACATGCCAGCATGGAAAATGGACATTAAATGCTGTTGATGATGATGGTGGTGGTGGTGGTGACGAGGATGATATATCCATAGAGAATGTCAGCACATTTGTATAGAATGCTCTAAACTTTAATCCACCTACTTAACTTACCCATAGAGCTAGCAGTATTATGAACACAAACCAAAATGTTGGGGAATATTATTAATAAATTAGAATTGTGGGTTAGTTATATAGCTTTATCCACAATGGGAACAACAATATCTTTTTGTTTTGTTTTTTTTAAAATTTTTATATCATTATTTGTTAATGTTCTCATGTATGAATAATATCACTTTAACAATCGTGATGTACCATAAAAATAAGAAAAACAAAACAATTGCGACTGTTTTTCTGTTATGTCCTTCATTTCAAAAGAACTTCTGACACATTTTATTATAGCAATAAAAAGGACTAAATAGTCCCAAAATTCAGCAGCTCTTCTTCCTTTCCACTCTCTCTCTCTCTCTCTCTCTCTCTTTCTCTCTCTCTCTCTCTTTCTCTCTCTCTCTCTCTTTCTCTCTCTCTCT
>NC_068999.1:52479809-52482150 GCF_001194135.2 Octopus bimaculoides
ATATACATATACATATACATATATAGTCAATTAAAAAACAGAGAAAAAGGAAAAGAAAAAACAAATGAACATATGGACGTAGTTTAAACTATGTATTAATAAGACACTCAGAGAAGGGAAAAGAGTAATAGTTTTACATTTCAAGCATAGCTCTTCTTTAGAAACAGGAAAACAGAAAAGTCCAAGATGAAGGAGGAAAAAAGTCGCCAACAAACAAGTGTGGTTACATTTTTGAAGTGATTGGAAATAGAAAGAATCAAGAGAAAGTGCTTTCTGGAACAGGAGAGTGTGAAAACGGTCAGTGTGTGTCTGTGTGGTAGCATGTGTGCATGTGATGTGTGTGGTATTAACTGTGTGTTTGGGTGCGTAGTCTCTGGGGGGGGTGTATGAGTGTGTGTATGCGTGTGTGTATGTGTGTGTGTGTGTGAGCAAGTGCACATGTGTATGGATGCATATGTATGTTTCTCTGCATCACTCTGTCTCTCTCTCTTGCTGTATATATACGTGTATACACACACACATACACTCACACACACACACACACACACACACACATATATATATATATATACACATATGTATACACACACACACACACATAATACACACACATATATATATATATATATATATATATATATATATATATATATATATATATATATATATATATATATATATATATATACAGAGAGAGAGAGAGAGAGCTTTTTATCATTCGCTCTCTTTTAATTATTTTATACTCTCCGACTTATATTTAGCCTGTGATCTAGCTTTCTTTCTATTTACCTATTTGGCTGTATGATGACTATCTCTTCAACCATTCACTTTTCGATCTCACAATTTAAATACAGAGAAATGAGTTAACAGAAATGTGCAATCAAGCAAACTTAAGCTTAAACAGTTTAGAAGGTTGCTGTATCTATTAACCTATCTGACAAACAACACACCTACCTGTCTGTTTTCCAATTTATCAATCTATCTGTTTGTCTATCTCTCTCTCTATCTATCTATCTATCTATCTATCTCTATCTATCTATGTATGTATGTATCTATCTATCTATCTATCTATCTATCTATCTATCTGTCTGCCGAGCTATCCATCTATCCCTCCATCCATTTATCTGTCTATCTATCCATCATCTGCTCATATGTCCTGTCTATCTATCTATATATTTATCTATCTATCTATCTATCTATCTATCTATCTATCTATCTATCTATCTATCTATCTATCTATCTATCTATCTATCTTGTTATTGTTGTTTAGCCATCATTAAACTGATTGAGTACACCTATAATTAAAGGCATTCCAACTATGACCATCTCATCTTTTTTCTGTAAAGTTTACCTTGGGCTACATTACCCAGTATATCCTTCCTTGTTTGTTTATTTTTAAAAGATTTGTAAAAGCATCGTGTATTTACAGAGAGATATAACTGCTAATTCTCACTGGGTTGAACTATGTTATTTTAGGCATGCTCTCATTGGTAATTCTTGTAGAGTTTATACAATTGATACTCAGTTTGAGCATCTGTTACTGAAACGTTTCTGCCTATTTGTCCATCTTTGTTTGTCACTCTCACTCTCATGTGTGTGTGTGTGTGTGTATCACTCTGTTTTTCTATGTATGTGTGCATGTATGTATGTGACATATATAAATAGATAGGTAGGTAGGTAGATAGATAGATATTCTTACACACATATACACACACAAATATATACTACGAACACACGTTCACACTCACACACACGTTCACACTCACACACACTCACACACACATACTCACACACACACACACATACTCACATAGATTCAGCTAAAAACACGAACAACATGAAGGCAATCAATTTGAAATACTATTTATTTTCTGCCTGCCAAATTATTGTGAAACAGCAGATATCTTTCAGTTCTACTCAGATTCAGTAAATCGACTCCTTTGATGTTTTCCATTGCGAACATCAATATTTCTCACACACAAGAGAAAAGAATGTATATAGGGGTGTATATGGGGGTCAGACTGTATATAATGGGTTTCGATGTAAGCATCTTTGCATTTTTGTGTTTGTATTTTCTTTTTACATTTTCTTGTTAAAGGTTTTGTTAGGGTTAGGGTTAGGGTGTGTGTTCATGTTACCAGATAGACATTTGTACACAAACACACACACACACACACACAATTCCATACATGCATCTCTCTCTCTCCCTCTCTCTTTCTTGCTCTCTCTCTCTCTCTTCTCTCCTTCTTGCTCTCTCTCTCTCCCTCTCTCTTTCTTGCTCTCTTTCTCTCTCTCTCTTTATATATATATATATATATATATATATATATATATATATATA
>NC_068999.1:52482625-52486884 GCF_001194135.2 Octopus bimaculoides
TATATATATATATTATATATATATATATATTTATATATTTATGAATGTATGTATATATATGTGTGTGTGTGTTTGTGTATATACATGTATATGCATGTGTAATATATATATGAGCATATATATATATATATGCACACTCTTATACACATAATCTTGTATTTGCATGATCAGACACACACATGCGCGCATGCACACACATACACACACTCATTTGTAGAATTTCAGATATTCACATACTATGATCATATATGTACACATTTATTACCATACATACACACATGTATATTATTTTCCCAGTATGCATTATTCATTTTCATAACATGTCTGTACCAGTGCAGTTATCCTTCTTAGATGCAGCTGTTGATGCTTTTGTACTCTGGATCTTTCTCATTTCTCCTTCAATATATATATATATATATATATATATATATATATATATATACATACATATATACACGCACACAGATACTTACATATGTCTGTCTATATGTGTGTATATATATATGTGTGTGTGTGTGTGTGTGTGTATATATATATATATACACACATATAATGGCCTCTACTATCAGAGATGATGTATGAGCATTCGGGCTTTTTGCTGAACGACCTGCACAAATGACTTGTTTATAGTGATCAAATGTATGTGCCATACATTAACTTGTTCCCTCTATCAAATCGGCATTGCCTGAGCGATTGCACAGTGTACCATGCATCAGGTGTCAAAACAATTGCAGAGCAACATGAGGTGAAGTGTTTTGCTAACGAACACAATGCACTGCCTGATCACAAGATCATAGTTTTGATTTCCAGACCAGTAGTGCATTGATCAGGAGCAAAGCACTCTATTTTATGTTACTTCAGGCCACTCAGCTTTAAATTAGTAACCCTCAGATGGACTGGCATTCTATTTAGTGGGAGATGTTGGCTTACCCACCTAGCAAGTGGGATGGCATCATTTGGAAACTACAACAATGCTAGGAATCACATTGTGACCAGCAGTGTGTAACATGTGATTGTTTGGTTGATAGAATGATGCAGTGATATATGTATATATTTGTAGTCATGTGGTTTTAGATTTAGTACCCCTGCTTAGAACTTTGGGTATGTTTATTTTTCCTTGTAGAGCCCAAGGCCAATCACTGCCTTGTGTGTGGATTTGGGAGATGGAAACTGTACTCTCTGCAGTCAGTCATCACCTCTATGACTGTTCATGGCTTTGTCATGCCTTGATAAGCTTTCTCCATACTGGTCAGTCTTTTGCTTGGTTTTGCCATTTATTATGATCAATTCCTGGTGTGATAGACAAACAGAGTAGGAAAGTGCAATTTAAACAGTGAGCTTCTTCTCGCCCTCTGCTCCAAGTTCAACCTAATATTTACAAATACTGTCGTTGAGCACAAAGACCATCAAAAGACCACTTGACTGCAGCCTTGCTGCAAGCATTGGCACTTGTTAGACTACATAATTACCTAAAGAAAAGATCAGAACGATGTCTTGGATGCAAGAGCCATGAGAGGTGAAGACAGCTCTACCAATCTCCACATGATGAAATGAAAGGTCACTTTTTTCTTCAGAAAATGAAACATGAAAACAAAAGACTAACCAAAAAATTAATTAAATACCACAAAACTCAGAGACCCTCAACATGAAACAGGAATTTCAGGAGCAACAAGATAAGGCTTGGGAAGGATGGGAGGATACAGGAGACAAAGAACTTGAAGGAAAATGGAGGATGTGAGGATGGAAAAGGGGACATTAAAACAATGATGGTTATTGTATATGTGTAGCAGGATTATTCAGCTGTCAGATCACTATACTCAATGTCATGATTTACTAGAATATTACCCACATAATTAAAAATTCTAACCAGTTACAACTTCATGTGGAATAGGCTCCAGTGGCAATTTCATCTTTTGATGTGCTTCTTTGTGAGCCTAACCATCAGTATAAATTCAGCACACCTTGACCACTTGACAAAGAGCTTGGAAAGAACATTGACAGACATCATAGGAGATGGCTAACTGAGTTGGCAAACAGCAGCTGACCTGAGCTGACAACAACCACAATAAACAGTCAGCGACAGCAACACAATGACCAGCAGCTAACTTTGTGACTACTGTTACACCAAGAACAAGAACATTCAAACTACCTCAATGTTTTGTCATTCATAGTAATGACAGTATTGTTTTTTTTTTGTGCACAAAAAGAATAAAAATTCTGTTTGTCAAAAATCACAACCTTCTCCAGTGTTCTTTTTCCTACATATTCATTTCTTTACAAAATTTTATTTGATATTTTGATGTTGGTTTCATATTCTATTTTCTTACAGATACTTCAAACAACCTGTCAGCTTAAATCGGTCAACTATAAAAATTCCTGACGAAGTCCCTCGAGATGAAAAAAATACCATCGATACAATTTCCTTCACTGCAAGGCTTGACGATGTCTTCAAACAGAATATGGATGATGATCCTCTACTCAGGTGAGTTAAAACAATTTACTATGCATTACCATGCATTATGATATCAGTTCCAAGAGTGTAGTGGGACCAATTATAATTGCAGTTTGCTGCTGCTTAACTCAGTTATAGTGTAATATGACTTGTCACATTTGCAGTTTACTGCAGCTTAATGCAGATGCAGTGCAGGGGACTATCATAATTGCAGTTTACTGCAACTTAACTCAATTGCTGTGTAGTGGGGCTTATTACAACAGTACCACCGTTACGCATGGGCAAACAGAGCAGTTGCCTGGAACTCTCTGGATTCAGGGGCCCAGTGCTAATATATATACTGTAGTCATGTATGTAAGGCTTTACACAGGGTCTTGCAATACTGCCAAGACGCAGCGTATTATAACATAAAACAAAAATTGTTTCAGAGAGAATTTATTTATATACAAAAGATAGCATATAACATATACTATTTTGAAAACAGTGTATGTCATGTTCTTTTAATAAAATATATCTTTTAATATATTCTATAAAACTATATAAGTATATATATGTATATACGTATGCGTGTGTATATGTTGTGTATCTGTGTTTGTCCCCACAACATCGCTTGACAACCGATGCTGGTGTGTTTAGATCCCCGTAACTTAGCGGTTCGGCAAAAGAGAATAAGTACTAGGCTTATAAAGAATAAGTCCTGGGGTCGATTTGATTCGACTAAAGGCAGTGCTCCAGCATGGCCGCAGTCAAATGACTGACACAAGTAAAACTTTTCGATACCAACCTGCCTGAGACCACTTCTAATTCTGTGATACAAACTTTCTACGTTAGCCCTTTAGCATTTCATCCGGCCATATCTGGCCAGAATATTCTACTAGTTCAAACTGGCCAGATGTGGTATCACACACCTGCCCTGCTTAATCATTTTGAACATAAACAATCGCATCATCAAAATCTCAAGGTTACAAAATAATGCAGGATAAATTCAGAACAATGTGAATAAATAAGCATCACATTTTACAGAGTTATTTGAACGCTAAAGGGTTAGGGTTAGGGTTAGGGTTAGGGTTAAAGTGATTTCAATGAAAACCTTCCATCAAAATTCCATGTTAATTTATGTTCCAAATGCCAGTTTAATTAATGAAAAAGTCATTTTACTAAATAAATTCTTCATTATTTTCAAAATTGAGTGATATAAAAGCAGCGTATTTTAAAAGAAATATGGTAACAAAAGGGTTAAAAGACGTTGTCTCGTGGGACTTTGAAATTTTTTACAAAATTGCACTTTGAGAAACATAGGCTTAATGGTTGTTGCATGAAGATTTGCTAATCAGCTGGTTTGTTTTGGAATCGGTCCAAAATATTTTGAGCACATTGCAGTTTTAGATCCAAGTGAGCATTATGCTAATATGGGTCATACTTAAGCTTTATTGGTAGAAGGTCAGTAAGAGTTTATAGTTTGGTTTCTGTTTGTAAACAATGATTATTAGAAGAGTACAAGCAGTGACCCTGACCCGTGTACGCCCTCCTCACTGGCGTAATCAGTGAGATCAATATGATTGGCGGTAGGTCTGAATGTCTATAGATCAATATCCCCAGTGGAAAAAGTGTCGATGTATTATCTGACCTTCATGATGCCTGACCCTTCAGAAAGACTTTTGGTAATGTTGTTGTAGAAGTATGATTACCATGGAAGAATCCTCAGAAATTGAGAGGCATACTATATTATATATATATGTGTATTTATGCATGCATGAGTGTATATTTATATGTGTGATTATATATATATATATATATATATATATAT
>NC_068999.1:52487144-52489012 GCF_001194135.2 Octopus bimaculoides
ATATATATATATATATATATATATATATATATATATATATATATATATATATATAACATCTATATTGTACATGTATGTTTATTTATATATGTATATATAATGTATATGTATATACATATTGCACATGTATGTTTATATATATATATGTGTGTGTGTGTGTATGTATAGAGGCACACATATACACATATATACACATACTTGCTAGTAGTGAACTGATTTCAGATTATGAAATGGAAACCATTCCAATATTTCCAGTATGAGTAATACGAGAGTGAAAAGGGTCGCTATATTTGGAAAGTGAGGTTAAATAGTTCATCACCCTCACTTGGAAATGGTAAGACAATAATCAAACATGAAAAGATTAAAAAAATCATAGATAAACAGGAAAAATATAGAACAGGAATAAATAGACCCAAGAACATGGGAGGGGGTAAACGGTATGTTTAGCAACCTGTTTTTGGTATGCATGTATATATATATATTGCATATATACATACATGCATACATGCATGCATACATACATACATACATGCATACATACATACATACATACGTACATGCATACATGCATGCATACATACATACATGCATACATACATGCATACATGCATACGTACGTACATGTCAGCCCATCTGGAGCTGTTTATGGCTGAACTTGGGTTCTTGGGGAGAGAACACAAACCCTTAATTCAGTTTTGTTGGTCTCTCACTCAACTGCATCCCACACATAATAATCAAGGGGGTTACAGTCTGGGTAGTTAGGTTGCCAGATGTTAGGGGTGATGTGGTGGCAGAAATTGTCTGACAGCCATGACTGGGTTCTCCTGCTTGCATGGCAGGGTACAGAGTCCTGTTGCCAGACACAGGGTCTTCCTGCAGCCACCCTCTTGACCCAAGGCACTTGATGTAGGCCTCTGTGTTGAGTGTGAGGCCTTGTGGGAAGATGAATGGAGGTATAACATTACCATCGCTAGTGATCACTCCAAACACCCTGATGTTGACTGGATGTTTGATTTTTATCACTCTCAGTACATGTCCTCAGATTGACACCCGAATACCCTGAAATGTTCGTATTGGAGCTTCAAGTGTGAATGCCAAGCAGAGTGAATTGCATTATGGTGCTATTTTTCTCACAGATGGTGCCCAACTAACCCTACTATACTGTGTAGTCGACAAAATCGAAAACAAACAATGCACATGCGCAAAATTGAAAATATAAAACAGCGACAATTCACCCATTGCACCTTGTATGTGTGTGTGTGTAGATAGGCAATCTGATAGAATAAGTACCAAACTTTAAAATTAAAAAAATAATAAATACTGGGGAGGTCAATCTGTTAGATGAAACCCTTCAAAATGATGCCCCAGCATGGCCACAGTCCAATAGCTAAAACAAATAAAAAATAGCAGATTACAAGAATATTAGAAGCACTGAAAACAGAACTTTTATTCTTCCATATTCCAATTCCATCACTGCTACCAGAAAAATTTTTTGAATAACTAACAAATTTATAAAGCATTGTTATGTTCCTTTAGATCTATTGTTCTGTGCATAAATATTCCAGATAGTGCAGGCTTGAAAAACAAAGGTATTAGTAAGTAATATGTATCTCAAAGCTAAAACCACATTATAGAAACAGTTTAACTTGCCATTAGATGAATATTTTCACAAGAATTATTAATTATCTATGCTATTTACATACTCCATATGTGACTGTTTATATCTATGTATGTATTTGTATCTATTTATCTATCTATCTATCTAGGTAGCTATCTATCTAACATACATGCATACATACATACACATATATTTATATGTATGCATGCATGTGTGTGTGTATATATATATATATATATATATATATATA
>NC_068999.1:52490985-52493607 GCF_001194135.2 Octopus bimaculoides
TATATATATATGTGTGTGTGTGTGTGTGTGTGTGTTTTTGAGTGTCATTTAATTCTCCTGTGATGTTGTATGTTACTACATCTGCTCTATATCTTCAGTTTATCAATGAAGGGCCAGAAATTCGAAATAGCCAAAGCTGTGGCAAAAGTCGTAATTAGTACACTAACCAAACAGGATTATGTAAATGTAATATGTGCCCGTGCCAGTCATTGGGATGAAGTTGGCAAGTAAGTAACCAAGCTAAACCTGTTGTTATTCTTACTTATATAAATATAATGTAATTTCATTATGGTCAAGGTGAGATTTTGTTGAGGAGAATTAGTGGATATCATTTCTCCAGGATTAACTGTCCCCTGTTGATATTTGATAAGGTTAAGGTGGTGAGCTGGCAGAATCATTAGCATACCAGGCAAGTAGCTTAGTGGCATTTTGGCCATCTTTACATTCTGTGTTCACTTCACATTCCGCTGAAGAGGTTGACTTTGCCTTTCATCCTTTCGGGAGGAAGTGGTGGGGTGGAGAGGAGGGAATTAAATAACTACTAATTGAGCAGTGTCCTTTGTTTCCAATTTTTCATGAAAATAATGTCTGGTCATGAGGAAATATTACTTTGCTTGGAAATAGATGAGTGCTGGTGACAGGAAGAGCATCTGGTTGTGGAAAGTCTGCTTCAACAAATTCTGTCCCACCTATGCAAGCATGAAAAATAGGACATTAAAACAATGATGAGGACAACTGCCACCACCACCATCACCATCATGATCATCATCATTTGGCCTGTGTCAGTCTGTGGCAAGCGTTTGGGACAAGTCTTCCTGCCAGCCCCCAGAGGCCCTGAAGAAGGTCATAGGTGTCCTTCTTTCTCTG
This sequence comes from Octopus bimaculoides, assembly GCF_001194135.2. Taxonomy (NCBI): domain Eukaryota; kingdom Metazoa; phylum Mollusca; class Cephalopoda; order Octopoda; family Octopodidae; genus Octopus; species Octopus bimaculoides. The sequence continues at coordinate 52,491,853 of NC_068999.1, forward strand.
GTTAAGCTAAAGAAATATCTGCATCAAGCCCTACAGGTTTATGAAGTTGGGTTTTATTGGGATTCTCAAGCTATTTAGGCTGTGAGTACAAGTCACCACCTTGAACAGTATGTCAGATCATCACAGGATTAACTCCCAAGTGCCGTTGATTATTAACCAGTCGTGCTGTTTGCATGGATTCTCATAACTCCATGTCACCATCCAATTCTATTTTAATTGGCAGCTTAAGTCATGCTGAATCTTTCATTGGCTGATTACAAAACCATGAACACCTCTTGTCTAAGCATTTAATATATCTTGTACTTCAAGGGTAAGCTTAAAAGAACAGGAGACTAGCAGAGTAAACTGTAGATAAACCAGCAGAAGATGATGGGAAAACTGCTGCTGTATCTTTGATCAGAAAAATCCTGGTTCTTTAGATTTTGGTAAAGAGATTCATGATTTCTGATCCTTGTAAGCATGGTAGATGAAGAAGAGAATCACTGAGCAATGTGAAAATAAAGTGCCTTGCTCAAGGTTACAGTGTGCTACCTGGTCCAAGAATTGAACCCATGACCTGACAATTCTGAGTTTCTAATCATTGGGTCACATGCATCACTCTTCAGACTAAGTCATGCAAAACCTTTTTTTAAATATTATGCTATTAGTATCACATTCAGTTTCTCTTGGTTTTCTTTTCAGATGGCATCATTTCACTACAGAAGTCCTCAGCTGTCAGCAAAACAGAATGGTTCCAGCCACCATCGCACATCGAAAAGATTTAATTGAAAAAATTTATAGTTTAAAAGCTGGCGGGACCAGTGAATTAGAGTAAGCACTATTACATGTGTTTTCAGTTATAACATCATCATCATCATCATCATCATTTAATGTCTGCTTTCCATGCTAGCATGGATTGGACATCATTTATTTAAATATATTCATAGTGATCCTTTTCATTATTTGTTATATTCTAGGCCCCGAAACGGTGCGCATTCTCTCCTGATGACCCCATACACTTGCTGTCTTCCAGTATGCGGAGTTCTTGACTGGTAGCACTTGCATGTGGGAGTTGTTTGCAAGACATAGTGCTTGTCTGACATGGAACTTACTTTTGTTCTATGATTTCTGTCACTACACATCACTGACAATTGCCAATCATTTGATTATTTATTCAAGAGTTTCTCTCATTTCTTCACCTCTGTTTCTTTCCAGGAAAAGTTTCCAGATGAGTTTTGATTTATTAAATAGTTATCCCCGGACTGGTTGTCAATCTATAATAGTATTCGCTACAGATGGTGTAGATACTGATGGAGAACAAATTCGATGCGGTCCAGGTGAGACGACATTGATAACATTGAGTCATTGCTAAAAAACTCCCTTTCAAATTCTTTTACAGTCTTTAATCATCATCACCAACATCATTTAACATCCATTTTCCATACTGACATGGGTTGGACAGCTTAACAGGAACTGGCTCCATGGCATATATATATATCCCCAACTGGGCAAGACATTGGTCAGTTGCAGGATTACTCTTTTACTCTTTTACTTGTTTCAGTCATTTGACTGTGGCCATGCTGGAGCACCGCCTTTAGTCGAGCAAATCAACCCCAGGACTTATTCTCTGTAAGCCTAGTACTTATTCTATTGGTCTTTTGCTGAACCGCTAAGATACAGGGATGTAAACACACCAGCATCGGTTGTCAAGCGATGTTGGGGGGACAAACATAGACACACTAACACATACACACACATACATAAATACATACATAC
>NC_068999.1:52493708-52503928 GCF_001194135.2 Octopus bimaculoides
TATATATATATATATATTATATATATATATATATATATATATATATATATACACATATATATACGATGGGTTTCCTTCAGTTTCCGTCTACCAAATCCACTCACAAGGCTTTGGTTGGCCTGAGGCTATAGTAGAAGACACTTACCCAAGGTGCCACGCTGTGGGACTGAATCCGGAACAATGTGGTTCGTAAGCAAGCTACTTACCACACAGCCACTCCTACACCTACTCATTTCTGCTAGCTGAGCGGACCGGAGTAACATGAAATGATGTGTTTTGCTCAAGAACATAATACAGCACTCCATCCAAGAATTGAAACCACAATTTCATGACCACGAGTCCCACATCCTAACCACTAATCTATGGACTAAGTAAGCCTAAAATTAAAACTGAAATTTAAAATTATGGCTGAGATTAAAAATAAGCATGCATACTTGTGTGTGTTTGTGTATACTCTTGTAATGACATCATGTGATGGTTGTAAATGAGTATTACCATCATACAAGCGAGTTTGTTCATATCCAGTCTTCTATGGAAAGTATATCTGGCCATGAGTAATATTACCATACTTGGAAACAGTTGGGGATTGGTGACAGGAAGGGCATCTGACTGTAAAAATCTGCTTCAGCAAATTCAGTCTGACCCAATCATGTGTGAAAAAGTGGACATTAAATAATGATAATGATGTGGTTTTTAGAATTGCAAACATTATCATCATCATCATAACTATCATTTTAATGTTCAGGCTTTTATACTGACCCAAGTTGGGAGCTTTTCAATTAAGTAGTCATCTTTGCATATCAATTCTGTTGTCTTATTCTTAAGCCTGTCCTTACTACATATTGTCATATGTTCACCAAACTACTATTCCAAATACATTTTTGGGGCTTGATCAGTTTTTACATTTTAGAACTGAGAAGAAAACAACAACAATAATAATAATCCTTTCTACTATAGGCACAAGGCCTGAGATTTGGTGGAGGGGATAGTCAATGGTACTTATTTCAACTGGTACTTATTTCATCAACCCCAAAAGGATGAAAGGCAAAGTGGACCTTGGCAGAATTTGAACTCAGAATGTAAAGACAAGTGAAATACCACCAAGCATTTTGTCCAGCATGCTAACGGTTCTGCCAGCTCACACTACCTAAACAACAACAATAATAATTATTATTATAGTTTAAGGAAAAGGAGATATTTCAAAAATATTTTCATATTCTTGTAATAATCTGTTCTGAGTGATTTGTTAAAATGTTGTAATTAGTGTGATTAAACATGTTTAAATTTCGTTTTGCAGGATATTATACTCGCAGTGGTTATGTACCAGGTCCAATCTGTAGATATAACTGGACTAAAGTTTGGCATGTCTCCAATGAAAAAAATTTGAATCTAGCACCTCAGGTAAGAATAAATAATTATATGTATAATCACATATGCGTACAGCCTAGCTGTGTGGTAAGAAGTTCAAAGTCAAGCTGTGCCAAGCAGCTTCACTCTCTGTGCTTTAGCTCTGTTACCATAGCAACAGTCCTGAATTTTTTGTCAGACCTCTTTTACACACACGCATACACACACGTGTGTGTGATGGGTGTAGATGAGGTCACTGTCACACAAGCAGTGTCATTCATTTCTAGTCTTCTATGAAAACATGTCTTGTTCATCATCATCATTTAACACCCACTCTCCATGCTGGCATGGGTTGGATGGGTTAACCAGAACTGATAAGGCTAGGGGTTGCCCCAGGCTCCATTGTCTGTTCTGGCATGGTTTCTATGACCAGATGCTCTTTCTTTATCATCATCATCATCATTATCATCATTTTAATGTCCACTCTCCATGCTAGTGTGGGTCGAACAGTTTGACATGGAGTTGGCTAGCAGGGAGCTATCCTGTCTCCAACTGTCTGTTGTGGCATGTTTTCTACAGCCGGATGCCCTTCCTAACATCTAGTTATGAAGAAATATTTTGCTTAAAAATAAATGAGAGTTGGCAACAGGAAGAGCATCTGACTGTAGAAAATCTCTCCAACCCATGCAAGGGAAAAATGGGCATTGTTGTTGTTGATGATGATGATGGTGGTAGTAGTAGTATAAACCTATGTATTTATTTTATTTATTTATTTTTTTTTTTAATTTTCAGGCTCGGATCTTTAGCTATCTTATAAAGGAAGATGCTGAAATTTTCCCAGGAAAGCTTGCCTGTGCCCATCATGGAAGCTTGAAAAAGCTAGAAACTGGAGAAAATCTGATCTCACAAATGTCAAATTACTTCGAATTCCTCTCATCAAATGCTAAAAATAACTTGGCACTTTGGACATCGCCATATCTTGATGCCCTTGGATTGGGTCTCATGGTGACACATGCAATACCTGTGATAAGCAATATCACTGGCAAGTAAGTTCTGTTTTATTTTGTATATATCAGATATAGGTGCAGGCATAGCTGTGTGGTTTTGGGTTCGCTTTGCAACCATGTGGTTTTCAGTTCAATCCCATTGTACAGCACCTTGGGCAAGTATTTTCTATTGTAACACCAAAGTGACCTGTGAGTGAATTGGGTGAATTTGTGAAGACCCATGGTAACTTCACTAGTGCAGGTGACACAAAAAAGTACCCAATGCACTCTGTAAAATGGCTGGTGCTAGGAAGGGCAGCAATCCATAGAAACCATGCCAACGTTGGCATTGGCACTCAACTTGGCTTTGCAAGCTAGCCGGAACCTGTCAAACTGTCCAACCCATGCCAGCATGGAAAATGATGATGATGATGATGATGATGGTGGTGGTGGCGGCGGTGGTAGTGGTGGCGGCAGCAGGTGTTGTTGTGTTCTTACCACACAACAACACCTGCACCTATATATGTTCTTAGACTGCTGAGACAAAATGTCTTGCAGTATATAATCACTGCCCTGATTTCCTGCCTTTAGTAATAATGGTTTCCAACATAGACACAGGGACACCAAATTTGCAGATGGGGAAAATAGCCAATGCAATCAACCACAGTGCTTGACTGGTTCTTTATTTTATTGACCCTTTCACTGAAGGATGAAAGGCAAGGCTGGAGAGTTGTAACTAAATATTGTAAAGGCACAAGGGTGGCTGTGTGGTAAGTAGCTTGCTTACCAACCACATGGTTCCAGGTTCAGTCCCACTGTGTGGCACCTTTGGGCAAGTGTCTTCAACTATAGCCTCGGGCCGACCAAACCCTTGTGAATGGATTTGGTAGACGGAAACTGAAAGAAGCCCGTCATATATAAATATATGTGTGTGTGTGTGTGTATGTTTGTGTGTGTTTGTCCCCACCACCACCGCTTGACAACCGATGTTGGTGTGTTCACGTCCAAGTAACTTAGCGGTTCGGCAAAAGAGACTGACAGAATAAGTACTAGGCTTACAAAGAATAAGTATGGGGTCGATTTGTTCGACTAAAGGCGGTGCTCCAGCCTGGCCGCAGTCAGATGACTGAAACAAATAAAAGAATAAAAGAAAAAATAGATGTATTTTGTCTGACGCTCTACCAATTCTGTTAATCTACTAAACTTGTTTGGGGGTTTTTGTATTTTTTTACAGGACAATTGGTGTAATTGGTGTTGATGCTACTTTAGATGAAATTGAAAACTTCCTGACTAAAAACCAATGGGGTACAGTTCAGTCATTCCTCATCAATAAACAAGGAGAAACCATTTTCCATCCAAAATTAAAACCAAGCACAAATGTAAGTCATATTCTGGTTGTTGTTGCTGTTATTTTACAAAGACTGTGGTTTTAGCACTGGTCTTTTAGGGTTTAATAGATAATATCAATTGTTTTTAATACCTAACTGGTATTTAAATATTTTAGTTTATTTTCTTGTTTCATCAATATTTGTAACTATCTCATAATTTCTTAGGAATTCCACAGGAGAAAGATAACCTTTTATAGAAAAGATATAAATGTGTGTGTGTGTATCATCATCATCATCATCATCATCATCATCATCATCATCATCATCATCATAATTTAACGTCTGTTGTCCGTTGACTGGGCTGGCACACTGGAAGTCTGCACCAGGCTCCAGTCCGATTTGGTGTGGTTTTCTATTATTATCATTATTATTATTAATATTATTATTATTATTATTATTATCTTTATCTTATGATTTTTACTTTGTATTATATTATACTTATTTTTTGTGCATTTACTTATTAATTTTTTTCTATATGTGACTGTGGATTTTCATGGATGAGTTCATGAACTTTGGTTCTTTTCTCTAAATTATGTATTTATATATTATATACTGTGAAACTTAACTTAATTTTAATTTTTGATAAATTGAATTTAATTGAGTTTTTACCTGTAAATTTGGATTTTTATCCCTAATATTATTATTATTATATGTATGTATATATATATACACACATATATACATGTAAATAGAGAGAATACAAAGCCTGAAAATATTCAGACAATGAATATCCACATACAAATGTTTAGGTATTTATATATTAACTGAACAGACGCACGCACGCACACGCACACACACATACACACACACACGCACACCCACACTGGAAGGGTTGAACTCGGCACTGCAAGTTAATGGGATATGTGTCAATCTGATATTGCTTCTGCTGGTTGATAACAGTGTTGCTGCATGGTAGAGCACACCTAGGAGGAATGGCCAAATCTAATAAAAGTGTGCATGTCATAGCTTCCATTCTGTGTTTCCTATTTGCTTAGCATCTGACTCTTCTGTTGTTTTCTTGTTTTCTATTTGGTAGTTGGTAGACGATCCTATTTTCATCCCTATCTCACAACTTGAAAGAGACAAAGATGGAAACCCACCAGAATTTGGAATCATTGAACAAGAAATGAAAGCTGGATTAACAGGACAAATCAGGATTAATGAATCCAAACATGGTGATGCAAGAGTAAGTGGAATGTTACAGTGTGTGTGTGTGGCTGTGTGTGGATGTTTAGGTATCTTATTGGTTCCTAAGTTGTTTTTATATGTGTGTCTTTGTGTATTTACTATGAGGTGGTACCAAAAAGTTCCCAGGCTAGTTATGTTTAATGAAAAAAAGCTTATTTACATCATCTCCTGTGAGATAGTCACCTTTTGCAAGAATACATTGGTCTCAACATTCCTGCCGCTTATGGAATCCAGCCTGGAAAAAGGTTATTTTCCTTAAGCAAGAGGAGAACCTTCTGTGATTCGCTCTGGATTTCGACAATAGTGTTAAAACAGCAACCTTTGGGCTGCATTTTCATTTTGGGGAAGAGATGGAAATCCACAGGTGCTAAATCTGGCAAATAGAGCAGGTGCGGAAGCGACACCATGTTGTCTTGGGCAAGAAACTCACGAGTGAAGGAAGCTCAGTGACAGGGTGCATTGTTGTCATGAAGAATCCAATTCTTCATGCTCCACAGATCCAGTCACTTTCACCAAATGTCCTCCCTCAAATGCTTCAAGACATCACAGTAGAATTCTCGATTGACACTCTGGCATTGGGGAGACAAATTCTTGATGCACAATATCACAGATGTTGAAAAAAACAATGACCCTTATCAGACAGGTAGTCATGATGGGTATGCAGGGCTTTGTATATTTTACCCCAGTGTCACTTTGATGGCATGCACTGCTCTCTCACTCAATAACAATAACAATAATAATAATAATAATAATAATAATAATATTTAATAAAGTGAATGAGACAAAGGTATAAGCATAAAATGTTATTCTGTATGTTCTCTCTTCCTCTACAGACGTACTACTATGGAGCTTTGAATGAATCAGAATACTCCTTTGCATATATCTTAGCCGATACAGACATGGTAAGTATGGATTCCATAGATAAGTCTACAAGAAGATGATGATTTTCTCCTACGTCTCCTGTTTTTTTTGCTGTGGCTATTGTTTTTGTCTCAGGTCAGCTCTGCTTGATAGACTTATGATCAAAAGAATTCCAACAGTGACATACTATCCTGTCTTATTTTCAGGTAGTATATCTAGGAATACATTATGAAACATGTCATTCTCTTTTTATATATGGGATCTGAAGGCCATCTACTCACCACACTCCATCAAGTAGAGCATTGTGGAATGATCTAAGCCAGCTTTGTTTAGTTAAAAGATCTCATATCCTTTTTAAATCAAAGAACTCTACTGACCTATTAACTTCCAAATCTGAAATTTTTATCACATGCAAACATTTAGACAAATTTCCTTTATTGAACTGAGAAACACCACTCTCTTCAGATTAAGCATACAGTCTCATAAACTTTGATCTCCCCATTGAATTGATTTACATCAACCATATTAATTCTGATTTAAATGGGCCAAAGGGACGCAACTCTTAATTTTCTTTTTTTTTCTCATTTTTTTTTGGGGGGGGGGTATTTTCTCTAAGACCAGCGTCCTTTCTCATTTATTGCAAAGAAGAAAAAAAAAACAGCCACACTGTATATTTGAGTTTGAAAGATTACTTGGAAACACACAGCACAATATACAAGCTTGTCAGACCATTTTGTTTTCACATCATGTAACTAGTAGAAGGTCAAATTTAAATCCTGTATTTATTAAATGATATTTATCTCTCACCGGATGTAGTACTTCTTGGTTGGTTCCCACCTATAACAGGTAACAGGATAGTGCCTCTCGTGCCAGTGGCATGTAAAAGCACCCACTACACTCTCGGAGTGGTTGGCGTTAGGAAGGGCATCCAGCTGTAGAAACTCTGCCAGATCAGATTGGAGCCTGGTGCAGCCATCTGGTTTGCCAGTCCTCAGTCAAATTATCTGACCCATGCTAGCATGGAAAGTGGACGTTAAACGATGATGATAATTATGATATATACAAATGCATACACACACACACACACACACTTACTGTTACTAGTTTTTCCTTCTCTTGGTTTTGTTATCACAAAGTCAAATTTCTTTTCTTCCAATCAGGAACTATATGCCCTTAAAGCATTGCAAAAGATGTTGCTCATAAGAATAATAAAAATAGACTTGTAATCTTGTCTTCTTTTTTTTTTTTCATTTCTGTTTCTTCTGTTAGAAAATTCTTTAGCTTATAATCACTTCTCAGTCTTCCTACAACAAATCCTTATATTTTGGGAGTGATTATCATTTTTGTTTTCTGTCTATCTTTCTCCATTTAATAGATTTTTAGAAGATCGCAGGAACCAAGTGACCGCTCCAAATACGGTAAAAGCTATTACAATTTGCTCATCGAATATCGCAGTGAACTATCTCGCAAACAATTGCCTGGTGTGTGGGAACATTTAAATGTCACTGAAAATGCTCCGAGATATCCTGGACTTCGAATCTCATACAAGTTTTCCACTATTTTCTTACCTCCGATGGCACATTGTGATCCAACGCAGTATATTTATGATGACAATTTGACTCAGAAAACAATCGATGCACATAAATGGATAAACAGCTATGATGCTGACCTTGGCTGTGAATCTATGAAACAGAAATTCGAAAAAGGTGTACGGTAAGTAACATTTTGTCTCTGGTGCCACTGTTAGTGCTGGTTCCACATAAAAAGCACTGGTGCTGGTGTCACAGAGAAAGCACTGGAAATGGTGTCATGTAAAAAAAACATGAGTGTTGGTGCCACATAGAAAGTACCCAGTACACTTTGTAAAGTGGTCAACATTAGGAAGGGCATCCAGCCATAGAAACCATGGCAAAACTGATGGTTAGAGCCTGGTGCAACCCTCCGTCTTCCAAGCTCCTGTTAAACCGTGTGACCCATGTTAATGATGATGATGATTGTATATATATATATATATCCATTTCCTTACTTTCTGATATATATATATATATATATATATATGTAATTTATATAAGGGCATTACTATACAATAATGCCTCACGCTAAGAGGGACTCCAGAAGTCAAAACTACTATAAGCACATTTTTACCGATTGCGAGGGAATGCAACTTTCAAAGCTAACATCCTAAAAACTTTTAACTTAACGGTAAACCAATGGAGCGACATGCATGCTAATTTGTGGACGTGCATAAATTACATTCACATACACACACACACACACACACACACACAAAACCTGCCTTTTATATATACAGATATATATACAGATATATATATACACAAACACAAGCACTTATGCACACATATACATATATCTTTATTGACTATCTATTTTTCACCTTTCTTTATTTTAGAGCTGATGTACTGATTACAGAACCAATTGAAGAAATTTGGAAGACCCGAGCATTTGAATCTTTAAGTCAAGTAAAATGGACTAATATTGGTCTACGGAGTGGGGTTTTCCGTACTTACCCAGGTCATCGTTCAACCAGGATGTATAACCCTGTCAAGTAAGTGAAATATGGGGGCATTATGTTTGATGGTTTACCCACATTTTAGTTCAATAAGTGTTTCAATAGAAGATACATTGGTTTATGTAGGATTGTTTTGGTGATTTTTTAATCTCACACACACACACACACACCCTCTCTCTCTTTTACTCTTTTACTTGTTTCAGTCATTTGACTGCGACCATGTAGGAGCACCGCCTTTAGTCAAGAAAATTGACCCCAGGACTTATTCTTTGGAAGCCTAGTACTTATTCTATCGGTCTCTTCTGCCGAACCACTAAGTTACGGGGACGTAAACACACCAGCATCAATTGTCAAGCGATGTTGGGGGACAAACACACACACACACATATATGCATATACATAGACACGACGGGCTTCTTTCAGTTTCCATCTACCAAATCCACTCATAAGGCTTTGGTCGGCCCGAGGATATAGTAGAAGACACTTGCCCAAGGTGCCACGCAGTGGGACTGAACCCAGAACCATGTGGTTAGTACGCAAGCTACTTACCACACAGCCACTCCTGTTGGGAATCTTTTTTAACTTAGGTCTTGTATTTATTGTTCAAATTTATTATTGTCATTATCATCATCATCATCACCACTATTATTAACACTACCACCATCACCATCAACATCACAATCATCATCACTATCATCATCAGCATCACCATCATTGTCATCTTCATCATCATTATAAAAGTGTTATCAATGCAATATGATCGCTTCCTTCCCTCTTTCCAGACGTCCCTGGTACAAACGTACCAGTTCTGCACCTCACAAGACATCAATTTCCACACCATATATGGACGCTGCAGGAGTCGGAAAAATTGTCACAATTTCCCAAGCTGTCTTTGAAGGAATGACTCCAAGAACAACAGAAGAATGTGCCAAAATGAAAGGCCCCAAACCTGGAGGTTGCACATGTAATTTTGATGAAGACTGTCTTAGTAGTAAGTTTCATTCTACAATTGGAATGCATTTGCAATGAAAGAGTAAGTATATGTATGTCTATGTGGTGTTTGGTTGGCATCAGGAAAGGCATCCAGCCATGCCAAACCAGACTGGAACCTGGTGCAGCTCTGCAGCTTGCCAGCTCTGGTCAAACCATCCAACCCATGCCAGCATGGACAATAGACGTTAAATGATGAGGATGTGTGGATACAGTTTGGTCAAGGGTGTGAGACATTTTGAGACCATTTATTGGGTGTTCCTCATTTGATGCTGACTTATTTGACATCAGACGTCTTAATCTTTCTTTCATTCTCTCTCTCTCTCCTCCCTCTCTTTCCCTTTCACCCCCTCTCTCTCTATCTCTGTTTATGCATCTGAGTGTATTTCCTTTTATGTGTGAGGAGAGGAACAGTGTTTGTGTCAATTGTGCTCATCCCCATCCTCCTCATCTCATCTTCATCCCCTCCTCCTCGTCCCCCTCTTCATCCTCTCCTCGTTACGTCATCCCCCTCATCCCCTCCTCCTCATCCCCCTCTCCTCATTACCTCATCCCCCCCTTGTCCCCTCCTTCTCGTCCCCCTCTTCATCCTCTCCTCGTTACCTCATCCTCCTCATCACCTCATCCCCTCCTCCTCATCCTGACCTCCTCATCCCCATCCTCACAACTTCCTCATCCTGTCCTCCTCATCCTCTTCCTTATCCCCTTCCTCCATCATCCCCCTTATCTTCCTCTCCCTCCCCCACCTCTTGATGTGTAAAGAATTACTTATATAGTCATTAACTGATTTGCAAAATCGATTCTTTTACTCCATAGGAGTCTGCTACGTGAGTATGGCACCAGGACCAAATTCTCAGTATCGGCGTTGTGCAACAGAACGTGTTGAAGCAGTAACAGGTTTGGACATTCTCTACGATGATTTCCAGAATA
>NC_068999.1:52503938-52507278 GCF_001194135.2 Octopus bimaculoides
CCAAACAAGGTAAATGTTGGAGACTTCAAATTATATTGTCTTTGTTGTGAGAAATGTGGTGGTGGTGGTGGTGGTGGTGGTGGTGGTAATGGTGGTGGTGGTGGTGACGATGTGGGATCTCAAAATTTCCTTCTTATTTTCCCATGTCTGTGTTGTTTATTGTAAGACGTGTTGATCTGTGTATTTGTTAAACTGTTTCTCTGTGGATGCCTTTAAAAGCCTTATTATGATTTCATACAGTCTCCCTCTGTCTCATCAGGATCACTATCATCCAGTGTTTTAAATCTGGGCTTTGTCTCCATTAGCAGGGGTGGCCAGATCTACTTCAATGCCATAGCAACCGCCCTCACACCATCTTGCCATCTTACCTGGTTTTGGGCATCATGCTCTTCATCCCTCCTCAACATACACCAATACCACTTCATTCCATTCTGTCTGTCTCGGACATTTAGCGAGATGTAAAACCGAATCTCTAGTGAAACTTTTTATTTTTTTATTTATTTATGTACCAGAAGAGACCCAGAACAGGTCAAAACATGTGTCGTACTAAATAAAATCTTTTTTCCCATCTATTTTATTAATACTATATATATATATATATATATATCTTACAGTTCTATATTTATACTGCAGTAGATACCATGGAAGAAAACTATACTGTCAGGATAAACATTACTTCTCAGTATTAATACTGTCTCTGTCGCTAATATATATTTTCTACTAAACTGATAATATTGGTTTATTTCCAGATGTTACCTCTTTGATTCCAATGCATATCTAGTAATGGACCCAGATTTCATTTTGGCTAGTAACCTGGATGAAAGTGAATATGAACGTGTCACCCTTGGTAAAAAAGAAGGGGAGGTAATGAAGGACCTCATCTATAAACACAGTTTCTTTAAAAGAAAAGAATACATTGATTTCCAAGGGTCGTGTCGAATTTCTCCAGAAGCGCCAAAGGTAAATTTTCTTTATGATTTTCATTCATCTTTGTGTCCATAACTAAAAAAAGTAAAGTTCCTTCCCAAGCCATATAGACTCATAATGCTGGTTTCCCGGTTTCCATGAGGTATATATTCCCCACCTGGAAGGTACACCAGTCTGTCGCAGGATCAGTCATTTTTGCCAGTTGAATAGACTGGAGCAACATGAAATGAAGTGCTTTGCTCAAGAACACAATATGTCACCTGGTTCAGGAATCGAAACCACAATCTTATGAACATGAGTCCAACACCCTAACCACTACACCACACACTTCCACTGAGTAAAGTTCCTTCTTAAGTCATATAGACTCATAGGACTGGTTTCTAGGATGTATGTATCCCTTACCTGGATGGGACACCAATCCATCACACACATAAAAACAAACAAACTTTTAACTTGTTATTTTGCTTTTATTTACTTAGGTAACTCTTGAAGGAATACCCAAAAAGCCAGAAGAATTAGATGATTACTATAAAACTCGAGGACCTATCCCACAGTTCCACAGTGAATTTGGCTGTATTCAAGATGTCGTAGGTTTTAAAGCTATCGACGATGCACTCGGTAAGTAATAGCTATGCTTTAGAAGAAAACTAAATTGATTTTGTTTCTATTGGCTGTGTGGTTAAGAAGTTTCCCTTGTAAGCACATGGTTCCAAGTTTGATTCTTTTGGTTGGCACCAAACTGAGACATAGTCGATGGAAACTGCACAGAAGCCTGTCAGATGTGTGTGTGTACATACATATACACCTTCTCTTCAAATTATGACCTATGCATCTTACAGCTATCTGTACTTATGACCACAGAAAATAAATAAACAAATAAGAAAATCGATTTTTGGACACTGGGCAGCTACACATATGATTACTATAGCAGCATCTGGCAACATTGGCCTCCCTCAGACCCAGGCATCCACTAAAAACATTTTCAGGCCTTTTACCTTTAGTAAAAAGGATTATTACCTACACATCTTATGTTTTTATCTAATAACCCTAGCAGACTGAGACCTCCATAAGTGCTTGTCACAATTCCATTTATCATTCTTCTAATAATGAGTTCGTACATTCTCTCTGACAGGTTCCAGTGGTATGATAACAGGTAATGTATCTGGACCATGCATGTCTGGATTTTATTATGTCAAAGCCTTACCAAAAACAAACCTGTATTTACTGGTAATTGAGAACTGGAAACATTACCGGGAAACACTTTTCTACAATTTTAATTGCCGAATTGCACAAAGGTAAGTTTTTCCCTTGAGTTTCTCTATAAATACCTTTTATTATACTTTACATTTAATATACATTACATTTACTATACATATATACCCTAATTTGATCTATATCCCACTTTAATACACCCCACACTTTAAATATACACCCTCTCCTTTAATATACACCCCTTTCTTTAATATACACCACATTGTAATATACATCACTAGAATATACTCCCCCTTCTTTAATATAGACTCCCTCCTTTAATATATATCCCTTTCTTTAATATACACCCACTGATATATTCATCTCATTTGCATGCACATGCACACATACACATATTACATGTACACGTATGCACATCACATACACATACACATACTGCTGTATATGTGTTAATTTAAAAAACCCCAAAATTACTTTGTGTCCTTTTTTTTTTCTTTTACTTCTAGCATCGTCAACTCTGGTGCTTACCGAATTATTAATGGAACTTGTGCACATGAAGACACATCTAGCAGCACATTAGCAGAGGATGGCAAGTGCCCACCTCTAAAGAATATAAAAATGCCATGTGCATATATAGCAGGCATGAGCTTCAAGCCTAGTTGGTGGACAATTATAACAGGTCTTGCTATGGCGATGTGCCTTTTTCTACATTGATTGTTAACTGGGGTTGTGTAAGTTTGCCAGTAAAAATAGTGAATTTATGCACAGTTTTGTTCATGAGGAAGAAAACCATTAGCAAAATAAAAAGAACAGACAGGAAGTTATGGAATGTTCCAAACAGCCAAATAACGAAATCAGTTGAGAACCTTTTTTTTTTCTTCTTTAAGACACTCTCACAAATTAATTTCTACACTCTGAACAAAAAGAAAAAAGAAAATGTACAGAAAATAAAAAAAAAATAATAAACTAAAAAGCTGGAAGTATCATCAGAATTTTTAAAAAAAATAAGGTCTTTACATGAAAAGACAACCCAGAAAAAAAACAAGTTATTTTTGTCATTATGAAAAATGAAATTACATTTTCTCTTATTGTGGTTGTTTTCCACTAAAACTAATTTCCACCTATGGAAATCAAAATATTTTGGTCTCCTTTCCTTCCCTAAAATATCTTCACAAAAATTTCATCTCCTTTTTTTTTTTTT
>NC_068999.1:52507378-52518449 GCF_001194135.2 Octopus bimaculoides
ATGTATAGCAAACTCTTAAAGAGGTGATTTATGAACACATCCCACTGATGTCTATAATCGTTGCCAATACAGAGGAGGATTAACTAGCTACTGTTATCGTGTTGCATACCAGGCCATATCAAACAGTATATTCTGGAGATTTCTATAAAGAAGCAACCTGGCAGAATCATTAGCACACAGGGCAAAATGTTTAGCAACATTTTGTCCACCTCTGTGCTCTGAGTTCAAATTTCTGGTCTTGCACCAAGATTTGAAACCAGTATTTCGGAGACTTCTGCATCCTAGTAGAAGGTAAAGACCACTCACCTACATTGATATTAGTAGAAGAGACACACAACATGAAATTCAGGACCCATCAAAGCTAATGAGTGCCACTGATCCCTGGTGTGGCACAGTGAAATGCATCTAGGTTGTGACTGTTTGAAGAATAAGAAGCATGAGGTTGTTTCTGTTCTTTAGCATTGATATTTGGTGACAGAGGTAAAGTAGAGTGGTGAAACTAAAAATTAGTTTAATGACAAGAAAAAAAAAGAAAAAAAAGAAAGAAAGAAAGAAAAGACTGATATGCTGTTGTGCATTAAAAAGCATTAAAGCAGTGTTATGAAGGAGTAAAATATATGAGAATTACTGCCAGAAAAATGAGAGGCTGTTTAAACTATAAATTATTTTCTTTTTAGCAGTAAACAGAGAAGATAAAATTTCAGCAGCCTCACTTTGGAATTTAAAACATTTGTTAAAAAGCATTCCTGATTAAAAAAATTTTTAAAAATGTGTTGTTTTAGCAATGTTAAGACCTGTTGGATGAAAATAAACTTCTGTTGTCGCCTATCTGTTAAATTAATCTTTTCTTTAATTAGTTTACATGTAATTAATTTTCAAATCAAAAGTTAATTAGAGTTCTATAATTTTGTTAGAAATTAACTAATAACCATCACCCTACATTCAACGTCAGTAGTGATTACTGTACTAAATACTATTTAGAAGAAAAAAAAAGGAAGATTAAGATTAAAAGGATTGCTGAAAAAAGAGAAGAAACAAAATAGTATTTGAAATAATTCCAATAAGCTCTAAAATAGAATGAAAAATACTTCAAGAAAATCTAACAAAAATAACATCTCTGCTCATCTTCCAACAACATATTTAACAGTTTTCTTTATATGTGATGCTACTTTAAGAGTGTTTGAGAAAAAGTAATACTTTTTAAAAATCTAACAACATTTACATCAAAAATACTATTGCAAAGAGTTTTTTCTTTTTTCTGAATATACACTGGTCCATTTAGAAATAAAAATACTGATGAATCTATTAAAAATAGTCATATCATTTGTTAAATATATTGATTTCTAACATAAAATATTAAAATCATTTGGATATTTCCAATTGATTCTTATAATCATACACACACTTGTACAACCTTTTCTCAGTATATATCCTTTAATCAATCCCACAAGTTTCTCTTAATTAAAATATTTTTTCTTCATACAAATCAATCAAGTACAGCACTTTCTAAAACCTGCATTTTTTTTTTTATCATACGAAACCGTACCAAAATTAAGTGGAAAGATTAAATTTTTTTTTTAGATTAACCTATATCAGCCTCCATTAATGATTTTGTTTCAATTTCAAGCGTTCAAACATAACTTGGCATAATTCTTGCAAGTCATATTTATGAGACCAATTCCAATCATTGCGTGCTCCAGAGTCGTCAAAACGTTCTGGCCAGGAATCAGCTATAAACAAACAAAAATTTAATTATTAGATTCCATCTATAACTTTCTTTTTATCAAACAGAAATTCAATGCATGTTTTAGTTTCTATGTATGTTCTTCCATACAAAAATGTTTAATTTTTTTCCTTTTACCATCAGTAGTTACTTTCAACAAGTTATGCATAGCTTTGCAATCACATGATCTTTTGGTTCAGTTCCACTTTGGGAGCATACCTTCCATTATAGCTCTGGGCTGACCAGTGCCTTGTGAGTGAATATGGTAGGCAGAAACTATGTAGAAGCCCGTTGTGTGTGTGTGTGTGTGAAGGGAATGTGTTGAAGGGGTAGTCGCAGGAAGACAAGAGATGGAGTGGTGAGAAAGAATATTCAGATGATTGGTCTCACAAAATGTTGGTGTTAGGAAGGGCATCTAGTTGTAGAAACCATAAGACAGATACTTCTTATAGGAAGAGGACAACAACAGTGAAATCTTTTATCTTCCTTTTTTATTTTAGCCATTGGGATTGGGCAGTGGCTGTACTGGGGCAGTCAAACCAAATGACCCCAATACTAATTTTTTTCTAAAGCCTGGTACTTATTCTATCAGTCTCTTTCACTGAACTGCTAAGTTATGGGAATGTAAACACAACGACACTGATTGTCAAGTAATGGTGGGGTACAAACTCATGCACAAAGACACACACACACACATATAGTATTCCATAACTGCCATCTCTGAAGAGCGCAATGTTATATAATCGGACTGTTACCTGACAGTCCATTGAAGCCCTAGTGTGAAACTGACTGGTAAGATCAGCTGTAATGGATATACAATACAGTACACTTCAATATGTATCATCATCATCATCATCGTTTAATGTCCATCTTCCATGCTAGCATGGATGGGACGGTACCACAAGAGCTGGCCAGGCCAAAGCCTGCACCAGACTTCTGTGACTGTTTTGGCAGGATTTTTACAGCTGGTTTCCCTTCCTAATACCAACCACTTTACAGTGTGGACTGGGTGCTTTTAAGTGGCACCTGCACTGACAGGGTCACCAAGTACTTGCAAGACAAAAACTTTTAAGAGGCACGGGTGGCACTGGGGGAGGTGATGATGAAAAGGTTATAGTGAGACAAATACAGGTGTCTTGCTGTGGAGGAAGTACAAGGTTACCCAGCTGGAGAGAGAAAGATCAGGAATGAAGACAGAAACATTCTATTTTTACATTTCATGCCACACAATAGAACACATAAGCATCAAGGGAGATAATCATACTGGAGTTATCTACCTTGATAGTTAGCTAGCTAGATGGAAAGCTGTAGGATTTAAATCGTTTTATATGTAAGCTCTTCAAATCTTTTCCGACTCCTTGATTTCAAATTGCTAATCCCACATCACCATGAAGAGACAGTTACCTCTTTTTACATTAACGGTCATCCAGAAGTTACTATCCATTTATGAAGTCTCCACAGGAAAAGAAGTTTAGAGCGGGAATGGCTAACTTCCAAACCAGATATGTGTGTGTCTTAATAAAGTACAATGTTTGTATGAAGAAGATAGGAGCAAAATTACGTGAAGAATATAATTTTGTTGAGAGTATACATACCAATGGCTTGTCTATCATCTGGTTTGTATGTAACCTCCAGATCAGGTACAAATTTCTTCACTTGTTCCACAAGCTCTGCTGGTGAAAAGCTCATTGCATTTACATTATAAGTTCTCAGTGTTAATTTATCTGCTGGAGTGGACATAAATTTTACTACAGACTCAAGACAGTCATCAATGTACATCATGGGCAATCTTGTGTCAGGTTTCAGGAAACACTCAAATTTCTTTGTAGACATGGCATCATGGAATATGTGAACTGCATAATCTGTTAGAGAATGGAAAGGATGTATAACATTGAGGAATTACATCTGATTCAGTTGGCTTCAAGAAGAATTTAATAATGACAAATTCAAATGAAAATTTTAGTTCACAGGTATGTGTATCAGTATGGCCGTGCAGTTAGGAAATTTGCTTCACAACCATGCGGCTTTGGGTTCAGTCCCACCTTACAGCACCTTAAGCAAGTGTCTTTTACCATAATGCTCGGTTGACCAATGACTTGAAAGGGAATTTGTAGGGAAGCCTGTTGTGTTTGTATGTGTGTGTGTGTGTTTTCATGTATATATATTTGCGTGTGTGAAAGCATGTGACTTAGTGACTAGGGTATTTGGTTCGTGATTGTAAGGACATGAGTTCAATTCCTGATAGTGGATTGTGTCCTCAAGCAAGACATTTTATTTCACATTGCTCTAGTCAACTCAGCTGGCAAAAAATGAGTAGTACCTATATTTCAAAGAAGCAAGTGAAACAGCTCAACTAGGAATTGAACCTACACTGCTGACTACATTTGCCACCAATCTAACATGTTCACATATATATATGTTAAGGTCTACTTTGATATTTTGTTTAAAATGGTTTAAGAAGTATACTTCATGAAAAACAAAAAAAAAAGAATTTTAACTCCACTACCACAAAAAAAAAAAAAAAAAAAAAAAAAAATTAGTTATACAAACCTGTTGTTCCTCCACCTGGGTTGCTATCTGCAGATATAATTCCAGGGAAGCGAAGACTTCGGAAATCTACACCAAATTTATAATAATAGTACTGAAATGTAAATCATAGTACCCCTATGAACAACATTCATAATATTGTGCAGAATGTAAGATTTCAAAAGCCACTTAAGACGGTAGATCTTAACCTTTTATAGGTCAGCACAACCTTTCACCAAATGGTGTTTTACATATGACCCCTTCATATATTTTGTAGTAGTAGTAGTAGTAGTAATAATCCTTTCTACTGAAAGCACAAGGCCTGAAATTTGCGGGAGTGGGGACTAGTCGATTACATAAACACCAGTGTTTCACTGGTACGTTAGAGCTGGTACCACAAGAAAAGCACCAAATACACTCTGTGAAATGCTTGGCAATTAGGAGGCGTATCAAGCAGTAGAAATCAAGCTAAAATAGTAGAGGAACTGTTGTATTCCTCTCGGGGGACTCGCAGAGAAAACATAACGAGTTGTACAACTTAGTTATCACATTTATTTATTAACTATAAACAAAGAACACACTCACCGAATGTTCGTTATCAAGAAACAAGAATGTTGTCCTCGCCATATATATCAATAACCTTCAACCTCAACAGTCATTCAAAACAACAACGAAACAGGGACCCCAGACGAACCACATTGAAATATGGGACCTCAGACGAACAAAGAACAAATCTAACAGTCCATATAACAGGAACTCATCTATGTGAATAGTAGCTTCCAATAAGAAAGATCACGATAAGCCATCCAACCCACGCCAGCATCGCAAGCAGACATAAAACAAGGAGGATGAGGAAAATAATGATGATATTGAATTTTCATTGATAAACAGGAAAGAAATGTCACTAACCTCTCCAAGTAATTCACTATGTACTTTTGAAACACCATATATAGTCCTTGGTCTCTGGATTGTTAAATCCGGAGTTGGATTTCGAGGGGAATCAGGACCAAAAGCACCTGGAAATTAAAAAAAGTTTTTATATATGTAGGTGTCTGTCTGTCTATCTGTAGGCAAGTGTGTATGACTGCACACACATATACACACACACATGCTCACACACATATATATGGCACAATACTTCCCAAAACTTGAAACCATTAATTAATTATTATCTTAGCCTAATAAGATTATCCATTATATATGTCTGAACTTTCAAATATCAGAACTAGTTGTCCAGTTATCATCATTATTTTAACTTTTCCATGCTTGCATGAGTCAGATGATATTCATCGGGGAAAATTTTCTGTAGATGGACGCTCTTCCCATCACTAACCCTTAACTATTTCCAAGTAAGGTAATATTTTGCCTGGTCTGTCAGACAATGGCTGAACACATTTCCACAAAAGCACACTGTGTGTGTGTTTGTGTTTTTCCAAAAGTTACTGAGCTACATGCAGTGATATTCTTATTTCCTCTATCAACAATTTTTCTGTTGGCTTCATGCCTTCAAAGACATGTATAATAAGAGAACCCTAAATTGAAAAAAAAGAGGTAAGGGTTAGCAACAGGAAGGGCATCCAGCTGTAAAACAATGCCTCAATAATATATTCATTTAACTCATGCTAGCATGACAAAACAGACATAAAAACAAGCAAGTGAACAAACAACCATTCTAAATCTAAAGTTTTCATATACCTTACACATTACAAATGAAGGGATATAGACTACAGATTCTTTGGTTATTAGAACAACATACTCAACTCACCAAGCTCTCAGAAGTTCTATAGTAAATAACAGAGATATTTACTTACCAATTGTACTAGGAAGAAACAATTTCAGGCCATACTGTCTACACAGTTCAAGTATATTGTGAACTCCTTCAATATTCACCCTCATTGCCAGTGGGAAGTTACTCTCTCCTATGGCACTCAGTAAGGCACTAAAGTGAACAACAGAATCGATTTGATGAGTCACAACAATTTCCTGCAAGTTTTTGTAATCCAGAATGTCTGCATAAATGAAAGGTCCTAAGAAAAAGATAAGAGGAAGAGAACAAACATTACAATATAGTCAATTACACACACACACACACACACATCTCTGTGAACTTAAAGAAAATATACAGCAGAGTTGTGGCTCATCACTGTCAGCCTCATCCAGTTGTTCAAAGTCAGTTTAACTGTAATCCAATTGCTTAAGTTACAAAGAGAAGTAGGGGAAGTAGGGGTGACTATGGCAAAATTTTAGGAGGGACAATGCCCACGAACTTCTTTCATGGCCTTTGTCACTTGTGGTAGGGAAACCGTAGAAGTTTCCTTGGTGTTAATGAGTTATCTTCTTTCCTGAAACTGAAAACGTGGTCTGAATGGATCCTGCTAGAGTCACACATAAGGACCAAGTCGTAGAACTAAATGAGGTGATAGATTAATTCTAGGCTTCCATGCCAGTGGCATGTAAAAAACACCATTTGAGGTGGTACTGGCAACACCGTTGCCAGTACCACCTGACTGGCCCTCATGCCGGTGGCACGTAAAAGCACCCACTACACTCTTGGAGTGGTTGGCGTTAGGAAGGGCATCCAGCTGTAGAAACTCTGTCAAATCAGATTGGAGCCTGGTGCTAGTCCTCAGTCAAATCGTCCAACCCTTGCTAGCATGGAAAGCGGATGTTAAACGATGATGATGATGATGATCCAAGAATGGGGTTTTGCATACTTTCCATTTATCCAATTTTTCTCACAAGATTTGGATTAACATGAGATTAAAGTAGATGTGTCATGATATAAAGTAGTGGTTAATGTCAAAGGTGAACGAGATGCTCCAAGGTGTAACCAAACTTGGAATTACCATAGTAATACAAAATAAAACTTCTTAATTACACTCTTGTCCCTGCACCCATTTAAAGAGGTTTTAAAACAAGGACAATGTAAGCTTGTCGCCTTGTGGTAGTCTGTTGTACTCATGATTGTGAAATCAGGGTTTTGATTCCTGGACTGGGCATTGCATCGTGTTCTTTAGCAAAACACTTCAGTTCACATTGCTCCAGGTCACTCAGCTTCTAAAAGAGTTCCAACAATTGCTGGTGGTGCTGCTGCCCTCCTCATTGGTCTCCATTAGGGCTGTCTCTATGGTGGTCTCCATAGCATTTGTCACTCAGCTAACCTGGCTGGGAAGCTATCCCATTCAGAGAGGGGGAATTTTGTAATCTCAGTCATCTATGCATCGTGAAAACTGGGTTAGACTCTGGCCTTATGAGTATTAGGACATAAACCAGACAGACCTAAATAGAGGAAAAGCTAGGCCTCTGTTATAAAGATTAACCAATGATTTGTGCTGGTATGGTCATGTGATGAATATGGATGAGGACAGCTGCATAAAGAAGGTCCGATCTCCAATTGTGGATGGAACCTGTGGAAGAGGTAGACCCAGGAAGATGTGGGATGAGGTAGTGAAATATGATCTTTGACTGCTGAGTCTCATGAAAGTAGTGATAAGTGACTGAGACTTCTGGCGATTTGCTGTGCTTGGGAAGATATGTCAAGCTTAGTGAAATCATGGTTGCGGCCAGTGCCGGTGACACATAAAAAGCACCCATGCTGGTGATACATGAAAGGTGCCCGTACTGGTAACATGTAAAAGGCACCAGTGTCGGTGACATGTAAAAGGCATCCATGCCAGTGACCGGAAAGGCATCCATGCTGGTGACCTATAAAAGACACCCAGTACAATATGCAGAGTGATTGGCATTAGGAAGGGCCTCTCGCAGTAGAAACCAAGCCAAAACAGACGACTGGAGCCTGGTGCAGCATTCCAGCTCCTGTCAAACCATCTAACCCATGCCAGCATGGAAAATGGACGTTAATTGATGGTGATGACAAAATATTCACCCACATTTTATTACAAAAACTCAGGTGTGTGTTATTGTTACGTCTAAAAATTTGGGGAAATTACAACTGAAATAACAAAACAAAGAAGATTTCAAGATAGGAAATAGATTAAACTGTTTAAAATATTAAAGAGGCTGTTTAAAAACCTTACCTTCATTATAAACAGATTTGTCTGGTTTCACTATGTCAGACATAATAACATTGTTCTTTCCATATTTTTTTCTATAAAAAGAGAAAAAAAAAACCAAAAAAACTAAACAAGTGATTTTTAATCAAAATACAAATTATTTAGCTTTAGAAATATTTCATGACACCCATCAGCAAGTGATGGTTATATCACTTAGGGTTTGCCTTTAGCTATTGGAATTCATTCACTTAGATATAGTTGTGGCTGTATGGTAAGTAGCTTGTATCCCAACCAATCCTTTGAGGGTTGATAAATTAAGTACCAGTTGTGTACTGGGATCGATCTAATCAACTGGCCCCCTCCCACCAAATTTCAAGCCTTGTGCCTATAGTACAAAGGATTATGTATACATTCATGAATAAAACACCTGATCATGATCAGAGATGAAATCAACTGAACTACAAGTGTAGAGGTGAACATGTGTCTCCTTAGCAAAACACCTGTTCCTATCCTTCTATTGTACTTTTGCCTCTTGATACCTGGCATAAAACCACCTCGCTCAATACCACAACCCAACTCAATTGTGAGGTCTTGTCTCATAAGATATTTGGCAACCTCATTAGTGCTGGTAACATGATAAAGGCACCCAGTGCTCCTTGTTAGCATTAGGAAAGGTGTCCAGTTGTAGAAACCACACCTAAACATCAAACCTTATGCCAGCTTGTAGTACAGCTACTAAATGATAACGAAGACGATATTAACTCAAAAGAACAAAATATGTTGAAGTAATTTCTTAGCTAATTTAGTATAACATTGAAAAATAGAACTTGCAGGTTGCATACCTATATAATAAATATTAGTTAAAGAATTTAAAACAGACCCATTAATGCGTAAATAATATCCTAAATGAGGTCAAACAGTGAATGTGTTTGAGCAAGTATCATTGGCTGAAATTGTCAACTGTAACTATAAATAGTTTAGTGTTTTAAATATTTACATCTAAACTGGAAATGAAAAAATATACAACATTGCTAAACTAGTTAAGTTAAACAACTTTACAGGTGTTGATCAAATTGTTGTCAATATGAAATGTTCTAGGCTGGACGCAGATGTTTGTGACAACATTCCTAAATGCAAAAATAATTTTAAAATAAAAAAAATTATGCAATAGTAATGATAGGTAAACTGACTGAATAAATTAATGAATTAATTGATTAAGGAATGCATGATTGCTTTCGTTTTTCTCTTCATATTTTGTTGCTAGAATGTAGTGGATAAAAAAAAAAAAAATTGGAAGGTATGCATGTGTGACAGAGAGTGGGGTAGGATTTTATGAGAAAACATAGTCTATACCAGTTTCCAACATGTTGCCAATAGAACCCTGAGCAGCCGATTACAAAAAAATTACAAAAGGCTGCTCTGTAAAATGTATAATTATTCAGTTACATATAATTAATTCATAACATACATTTTTCAATTGAGATGAAACTAGGAAAACAAGTTTGTTGCTAGATAATAAAATCTATGTATTGGGTAGACTGACATTTCAAAAGCTTGTGGGTATATCAGAAAATATATTTAAATAATAAGGACTTTTGGTGAGGGAAAGGGCAGGAATCGTTGTTCTATATACATTTGGTGAGAAGATGGAATTTATTGTTCCTAAGTGTTAATAAGCGCAGGCATGGCTGTGTGGTAAGAAGTTTGCTTCCCAACCACATTGTTCAGGGTTCAGTCCCACTGTGCGGCACCTTGGCCAAGTGTCTTCTACTACAGCCTTGGGCTGACCAAAGCCTTGTGAGTAAATTTGGTAGATGGAAACTGAAAGAAGCCTGTCATATATATATCTGTGTGTGTGTGTGTGTGTGTGTGTCTCAATGATCTACTTGACACTACATAATCGATATCCACTCTTATGGAGATGGCACAATCCTTCATTCCTCTCTGACCATGTATCATTCACACAAAGCTTAAATACTACAGACCAAGCCTGTATTGACCCCACAAATGGGACCATCCTCCAGTAGGGCCATACTAACTGTCTTTTAACAGCAAAAAATTTCAAGATCTACTTACATAAAAAAAAACCCCACCATCACACCACAACCCCACTAAATATGAACAGCATTCACAGCTCTCACAATTGCTCCAAATGCTGGGTCCCACTATCACCAAGGACCTCTCCTGGTGAGAGCATAACCTTAGCATAGCTAGAGTCCCATCTAAAGATTTGCCCTTCTCTTCAGGACCAGAAAATATTTCGGCCCCCAATGGCTTAAATGAAACTTGCAATGGAATACTGTTCCTACATCTGGAACAGTGTATCTGTTGTGTACACACATATCCTTTACCACATCCAGAGACGTCTACTTAACGAATCATTAATGATCACTAACTCCAGCCTTTGATTCACAAATAAAGGGACTTCTCTCTCTGTCTTTTTTTATCATTAATATAATGGCCTCTGAATAGTAGAGGTATGTGATCAACCATCTGTGAGAAAGAAACACTCGCCGACCTACTTGTCCATCCTCAACTAAGCATTAATCATAATGACCAATCATTACTTCAAGAGTGTCCCAGCATGGCCACTTTCCTATAAATGAAAGAATAAAAGAATCCTTCTAGGCTATCAATAATTGAACTAAAGACATGTTAATAAAAACATCTTGCCTACATACATAATAGGCTTTATTTTTTATTCAGCAACAAAACCTCATTCCTAAAACACCTACACAAAGCCAAAAAGTTCAACGTAAAATGTATAGTTTTATTGATTTCCACTATATATATATATATATATATATAT
>NC_068999.1:52519144-52526115 GCF_001194135.2 Octopus bimaculoides
ATATATATATATATATATATAAAGTAGCAGCCATAATATAAGACCCATTAAAAGCAAGTGTATTGAAATAGTTATTATAGAATGATAAAGAATTTTCTAATAGTATTCCATAAACTCACAAATCAAGTACAAATAATATAATTAGAAACGCAATTTCTAGTGTTTAATAGTCTATGCGTAAATAATTGGTTGAGTTAGTATGGGAGAAAAAAAACTTGTTTAGAAGTTGACTTAAACCTTGAATGTTTTGCAAAATAGAATAATGTAGGTTACACAGAGAATTAGTAAATGTAGAAGAAAGAGAGAGATATAAAAGAAGGAATAGAAAGAAAAAGAATAAGAGAACAGAATAATAAAAAAAAAAAAGAGAAAATGACAAAAAGGAAAAAGAGAAAAAAAGAAAAAATGGTGAAGTTTAAATATATGGAATTAGAAATGAGAAAGAAATTTTGCTGTATCTCAGTAGAGTCATTATGCCAATGATAAACACATGTGCTGGTTATATTTCACTTCTTTTATTAATATTAATCACTTAGAAAAGGCAGCAAGCTGGCAGGATTGTTAGCATACTGGGCAAAACGCTTAGTGGCATTTCATCAATCTTTATGTCTCGAGTTCAAATTCCACCGAGGTTGACTTTGTTTTCATCCTTTTGGGGTTAATAAAATAAGTACCAGTTGAATACTGGGGATCGATGTAATCGATTTACTTCACCACATCTGAAATTTCTGGCCCTGTGCCAAAATTTGAAATTACTATTAATCACTTAGCCAGCCAGTTAACTAATTGATTGTTTGGTTAACCATTCAATCAGCCAATTTGTCAAAGTCCTTTCATCACTATTCCACAACCTCATATCAATGGCAAACCAATGAGACTCCGGAGATACACCAAAATCTATTTCCACATAGCAGTTCGCATCACGAATCTTACAAGCCAAAACCAAATACTAAAAAGGAAAAAAGAAGAAAAGAAAGAGAAACTGAAGCACAGAAAGAAAACGAAGAAAGAAAGAAAGACAAAAGATATTGTTCTTAAACTTTTATGAAATCAGTTTGTTTTTGCACAGCGTTTTGTACTAAAAGCTTTCATTGGCTGCGTAGTTAAGAAGTTCTCTTCCCAACCACATGGTTTTGGGTTCAGTCCCACTGTATGACACCTTAGGTGTCTTCTACTATATCCCCAGACCAACTAAAGACTTGTGAGTGGGTTTGGTAGACTAACTAACAGAAGACTCTGTATGTGTGTGTGTGTGTGTGTGTGCGCGCGCATTTCTCCTTGTCTTGACATTATGTAATTCATTGTAAAGAAATGTCACAAGGAGTGTCATTAATTTCTAATTTCCTGCAAAAACATATTCAACAGAAAATCTTTTCAACTTTTTCATTTTTTTCCTCCTTTTCCTTTTCTGTTTTGTCATTTACTCTCTCTCTCATATGTATATATACACACACACACAAGGGGTTGATGAAAAGTTCCTGGCTTGAAAGGTATCGCAAAAGGCCTGGTTGGAGACCCAACCTTCTGAGTTCTTTTACAGGAAAAAAACTGAAGAACCACTGCAATAAGTGTGTTAATCTGAGAGGGGAATATGTTGAAGAAAATCACAATTAACTGATCCTCCAATATTTTCTTTTACCCAAAACCAGAAACTTTTCAGCACCCCCTTGTGTGAGTGTATATATATTGACGTCTTCCATTTGTTTCTTTCGTTGTTTGCAAAAAAAGTTCATATTCCATGTTTTTGTATTTCGTATTTCATGTTGTTTATGTTCTATGACATCCTGTACCCATATATGCATATATATATATACATATATATGTAAGTATGTACATATATGTATGTATATATGCATATATATATATATTATTTGTATTATCATCATTTATATATATATATCAACATCATCATCATCATCGTTTAACGTCCACTTTCCATGCTGGCATGGGTTTGACGGTTTGACTGAGGACTGGTGAGCCAGAGGCTGCACCAGGCTCAATCTGATCTGGCAAATTTTCTACAGCTGGATGCCCTTCCTAATGCCAACCATTCCGAGAGTGTAGTGGGTGCTTTTACATGCCAGTAAGGCGACGCTGGCAATGATCACGCTCAAATGGTGCTTTTCACGAGTCACCAGCATGGGAGCCAATCCGTGGCCCTGGCACGAGTGCCAATTAGGTGGTACTGTCATCGGCCACATCAGCGATTTTGATTTCGATTTCGCTTGCCTCAATAGGTCTTCCCAAGCAAGGTTTATTGTCCAATGAATGAGGGGTATTCATAAGTGGGTTGATTACACCCACTGGCTTAGGCCATGGGCTATGATCTCACTTGGCTTGTCGGGTCTTCTCAAGCACAGCATATCGCCAAAGGTCTCGGTCACTAGTCTTGCCTCAGTAAGGCCCAATGTTCGAAGGTCATGCTTCACCACCTCATCCCAGGTTTTCCTAGGTCTATCTCTTTCACAGGTTCCCTCAACTGCTAGGGTGTGACACTTTTTCACACAGCTGTCCTCATTCATTCGCAACACATGACCATACCAGTGCAGTCGTCTCTCTTGCACACCACATCTGATGCTTCTTAAATCCAACTTTTCTCTCAGGGAACTTACATTCTGTCATGTATGCACACTGACATTACACATCCAGCAGAGCATACTGGCTTCATTCCATCACCAGTGCTTTTACCCTGGCATATATGGTAGATCTATGAGAGAAAGATTTATCACAAATATCACAATAGCATAGTTTCTTTCTGGCATGAACATGTTCATGTATAGTTAAAACATCATCTTCAAAAGACAACTACCACAGGTATTGGAATGTTATGGCTTCTCCCCTGTATGTGCCCGCTTGTGTCTAGCTAAGGTACTCCTATGAGAGAATGATTTACCACAGACATCACAGTAATAGGGCTTCTCTCTTGTATGAATACTTTTGTCACTAGTTAATCTGCCACTTTTAGAAAATGATTTACCACAAATAGCACAGTAATATGGTTTTTCCCCAGTATGAATACGTATGTAACAAGTCAAACCACCACTTTGAGAGAATGATTTACCACAAATGTCACAGTGATATGAACACGTTTGTGACATGTCAAAATAATATTTGCAGAGAATTATTTACCACATATATACATATATATATATATATATATATATATATATATATATATATATATATCATCATCATCATCATCATCGTTTAACGTCCACTTTCCATGCTAGCATGGGTTGGACAACTTGACTGAGGACTGGTGAAACCGGATGGCAACACCAGGCTCCAATCTAAATTTGGCAGAGTTTCTACAGCTGGATGCCCTTCCTATATAAGCATGTATTTACAGAAGTAAATATATCTGTGCATTATACCTATGCATTCACGCATGGAAAGGTTGTAGTAATGAGAACTGCCAGGCAAGTAATTATATATGCCTTTAAGATATGTGGTGGAAATATGTGGGCAGGAAAAAGAATTATAGACTGAACATATCGATTACATATTTACAGACTAGGAGTCCAAAACAGCTGCTTGTTTCTTCTATGCATACAATGAATTGACTGTGAAAAGCTGAGAATACAAAAATACAGATCACACACCCACTTCATTGCCCTTTCGTGAAATTAGTATTTTTATCTTTTACTTATTTCTGTCAGAAAGAAACAAAAAAGGAAATGATTTTTTTGCCCAGAAACAAGCATGTGATGAACCCAGTACTTTGTCTGTTAAACAAAAATGGCCTAGACTCTTTAGAATTGATGAAATCATTAATAATATTTATTCTTCGGACAAAGAATAGAACAGTGAACACAACAATGTGGTGCAGCTTCTACAAAAAGTATTTTTGCACAGGCATCACTGCGTAATAAGAAGTTTGCTCCCCAACCACATGGTTCCAGGTTCAGTTCCACTGTGTGGCACCTTGGGCAAGTGCCTTCTACTATAGCCTTGAGGGCTGACCAAAGCCTTGTGAGTGAATTTGTAGACAGAAACTAAAAGAAGCCCATCAAATGTATGTGTATGTATTGTGTGTGTGTGTGTGTGTGTGTGTGTGTGTGTGACCACTGCTTGACAACTGGTATTGGTTTATTTATGTCCTCATCACTTAGCAGTTTGGCAAAAAGAGACCGACAGAATAAGTACCAGGCTTGAAAAAGAAAAGTACTGGGGTCGATTAAGAAATTCTTCAAGGTGGTGCTTCAGCATGGCCACAGTCTAATGACTGAAACAAGTAACAGATAAATGATACATTAAACAAAGGTCAACATGCTAGGCTGACTGGGTAACTAAGGCACCAGACTGGGTTACTAAGGCACCAGACTGGCAATAGTTGAGAGGTAGGTCTATTATTGTTATCCTCCTGAATTCTCTGGCAGTTCTGTCCACTAGTTTGCCTGCTATCATTACTCTGCGCTTGCAACTATTTACTGTTTTTGATCAGGAGCCCAAGTGAAAGGTAAAATTAAACATAGGGGCCCAGATCAAAGAGGGTTAAGGGGAATACAGCAATATCATGGCATTCTAACAATACATTCACGTTAAGATATACAAATTGCCATTTGGTATTAATGGCAATAATACTGCTTCCATCACTAACATTTATTTTCTGATTTTGATGTTAATTTTCTCATTATTATGACTGAACCAAAGATTTAAGTTGTTTAACAATCACTTACCTCATTACTTTAGCCAGACCAGAACCCAACTGTCCAAGACTTCCTAAAACAGAAAAAGAAATTATACAACATAGACTGGCAAGTGAACACTGAAATTGTCAAATAAGAAATTTCTTTTAAATAAGAGAGAATGAATAAATTATTTCTCGGTGGGATGACGAAGAAGAGGAAAATAATACAAGAGGAATAGGGTAACAAGGTAACATACTCTTTCCTGCAATTAGAGAATTAGAGTAGACACTAAATGTGGAGGAGAGTGTGGTAGAGTATGGTAAAGGGCAGAGTTATAGAGAAACTAGCAGGGTGGGGTGGGGGAGAAAATATCTGAAATGAATATCTTTGTTTAAAAACATAAAACTTACCTGTAATCAACACTCTTTGATTACCTTCATCTGAAGAATGATTGTGATGAGTGGATCGACAAAATGAAGTGCTTAATGCAGGAGCAATGATTTGTTTGGTTTGACTTAAAACACCAAATGTTCTTTTCAATGCAGACGTATGCATATTTACAGATTAGAAAGTCAATAGAATAAATACCAAACTGATAATTCTGAAAAGAGAAAATAATAATAATAATAATAATAATAATAATAATAATAACAACAACAATAACAATAACAACAGTTATGGCGTCAAATTTTAGCACAAGGCTTGCAACTTCGGGGGAGGGAGTGAATCAGTTACATTGACTCCGGTCCTCAACTGGTATTTCTTTTATCAACCCCAAAAGGATGAAAAGCAAAGTCAACCACAGTGGAATTTGAACTCGGAACATAAAGATGGATGAAATGGTGTTAAGCATTTTGCCCAGCATGCTAACAATTCTACCAGCTCACCAATGATAATAATAATAATGATTTTAAATTTTGGCACAAGGTCAGTAAGTTTGGTGGCGGGAGCAAGTCAATTACATCAACCCCAGTGTTCAACTGGTACTTATCTTAACAACCCTGAAAGGATGAAAGGCAAAATCAACCTCAGCAGAGTTTGAACTCAGAATGTGAAGACAGATGAAATGCCACGAAGCATTTTGCCTGGCATGCGAACAATTCCCCAGCTTGCCATCTTAATAGTAGCAGGAGTAGTAATAATAATAATAATAATAATTAATTCTGTTTTATTGGCCACAAGGGCTAATATAAATCAAAACATATAAGGACAAAGACAGGACAAAAAGTACAAAGGGTTTTGTTTTCCTTCGCAAGTGGAACTTTCTATTGTAGGCACAAGACCTGAAATCTGAGGGAAGGAATTAAGTTGATTACATCAACTCCGGCGTGTAACTGGTACTTATTTAATCAACCCTGAAAGGATGAAAGGCAAAGTCGACCTTGGTGGAATTTGAACTCAGAACGTAGCAACAGGCAAAATACCACCAAGCATTTCAGCCAGTGTGCTAAGAATCAGTTAGTTTTATATCTGTGTGTGTGTAGGCATGGCTGTGGGGTCGATTTGCTCGACTAAAGGCGGTGCTCCAGCATGGCCACAGTCAAAATGACTGAAACAAGAAATAGAGTAAAAGAGAATATCATTAATGAAACTGATATAATAACGGTTTTTGCTCAACTGATCATTTTGCAAGGCAGAAGACACGGATGCTGTTGCGGATAAATGCAACAGTGGGATGCGGATAAATGCAACGGTGGGATGCTGAGTTTGAGTGCTTATTTAAACCTTTGTTTTGTTTTTTTTTCTTTTGCATGATGCCAATTAGAATATCCATTTTCAATAAAACAAGTATCAGCTTGAGCAAAAGTATTAAAGTGCCGACAAGCAAAACAAAACAAGGCTTTCTTTGAAAGAGAATACTCTGATTTCCATAAATTTTTGGATCAAACTTTGCTAGAACTGGCTGCACTGGTTGGCAGTCGACCTGGCCTAGATCATTCAATAAAGGTGTCAAAGACTTTGCTAGACCTCTCCCTTCAGCTGCAAAACTTCGTTTGCAATTCTCTTCAGTTTAGTATTATTAGATGAATCAGATGGGAAATTCAGCAAGGATTGCTTCAGTTCTCTTTTTTGGTAGTGATTCATTATTTTGGGGCACTGATATTCGCAATAATTAATTCTAAGGTATAATATCGTAGTAAGAATAACAATTTCTTAAAATTTATGTATTTTTAAATTAAACTCGTAAGAGATTTCAGTTCAAGCAATTTTTTTTTTTGGTAGAGATGGACTATATGTAATCTGAACCTTTCCCCCCCTTATTTATTAATTTTTTTTACGTAATCCCAAGTTTTAGGCTATGGAGATTCCGATTCTGAAAAAAAAATTTTGAAAAATTTC
>NC_068999.1:52526533-52528290 GCF_001194135.2 Octopus bimaculoides
GTATACCCAGATTACATATACTCCATCTCCACCGATTTATGGTAGTAAACGCATCACTACACACGTATATTATCTGAACAGAGACGGACATTAAAATGACTTTTTAATGTCCGTCTCTGTTCAGATAATATACGTGTGTAGTGATGCGTTTACTACCATAAATCTTTAACTACAGCAACAATTCTTCACATACTTTTCAACAGCAATAACGACAATCACTACCACCACCACAACAACAACAACTGACCCAGCGTCAGCCACTCCTTAAGTCAACCCACAGTTGATGACCGGGTCAGCAGCCAATTCTGCGACAACAATTACGGCTACAACACTTTGGACCAGCTCTAATTTACCCACGTTTTCATATCACTAACTACTAAATCGAAAGAAATTCAATTTATTGCATCTTTAGCAACTTCAGATATTGTACTTATGCGACAATGTATTATTATTTCAAAAGTGGATAAAACAAATTCTCATACTGGGGAGGGGTGGTGGGATGAGATTCTAACTGGGGGTACCGAGCACCCCATAGCACCCCGCGTGGCTACGTGCCCGAACTGCAACCACCGACTTGTTTAAACTTGTTTGAGTTGAATGTTAATGATGGTAGTCTTACTGGCTACGGAGCGTTTGTGAAGGTCATGGATACACAATAATCTCCCAAAACAAATCAAACCAATATAAACATCACCTGCACGCTTAATCTACATTTTAGCTACCATCTTCCCCTCCACACACGCTAATACTTCTTTGTAGTTAACCTTCAGTTACATCGTTCGACGACTCATTCAACTCTCTCTCTCACACACATACACACTACATTTTAACTATCCCCTTCGTACACACTACGTTTTTAGCTATCCCCATTCATCCTTTCTCTTTCAGTCATACGTACACAAAGCTTTCGTAGATTAAATTACCCAATGACCAAATAATATACATTCCCTCTTTCACTCATTGAGATTAGATGCCCGAGCAGCCAGAAATAGCATCCGTTATTATATTCTACAATCTTAAAAAAAAAAAAACAAAGGAAAAAAGGGGGGCGTCGGACATTGCACCTGAATGGCTGGCATGCCTTTGCTAATAGGTTTACTTGATCAAGGCTTACCTGGAGGCTAAATAACACCCTTATAAGATAATTGTATTATATCTACAAAATAATACATTATAAATATATAAATATTCTAAATACGTCGAGAGAAAATATAAATTAACAGCCTTCATCTAAAAATAATTCACCTTTGTGTGTGTGTGTGTGTGTCGTTATTCTCCATCGTTTTAAAACAATTCATCTTGAGAGTGAGAGAGAGTAGGTTTGGGGGTGCTATTTCTCTTCAATACAACGTTCATTCTGCTGCTTATTTCAAGGTGATCAAGATAGACTACGCACTAACAGGTTGGAGGCGATAGACTACGCACTAACAGGTTGGAGGCGATATTACTGGGCGTCTTGATTGTTTTATAACTTCAGCCTTCCTCCTTTTCCACTGCTTGCTACAATAATATATCCTTCTGACTTTTATAGACATGCCACAGAGTGAATTAGGATTGTTTCTTTTTATATGAGAAACATTACGCTCACGCATATTCACAAGTGCGCATGCAAACTCAGACATGCATTCACATTTTCTTTAGCAGTTTTCTCAGTCTGGAGAAAGACTGAGTTCATGACCCTCACAAGCAGTGAGGCAAATGAAATCAACCCAGATGGGTTTTCACTTGAACTGGGTTTTGTTTCGGCGGGGGGGGGG
>NC_068999.1:52528300-52530439 GCF_001194135.2 Octopus bimaculoides
GGGGGGGGGGGGGGAATTCTTTTCTGCAAGAAAAACAGGCAATTGAAGGAATATAAGCAGACTGACGTTCCAAGGACGAAGAAATGAACACAATCATAATAATGGCTAATGCGACGACTGGGAGGGTGGGGAACACAATATTGGTGATGAGACAGGGAAAGGCGAACTAGTTAGAAAGTCCTAGAGGTGGATTGTGACACAAGACCAGCAAGCTCTGAGGAGCAGCGGCAACTAGAGTAGTAACAGTAGGAAGAACAGTGAGATGAGAGAGCACATCAGGGGCCGATCAGAGGTAGAAAAGAAATTGGAGTGTACTAGAGAATAACTTCATGTCAATATCGGGTGGTCTCTAAGGCGGTGAGCTGGCAGAAACGTTAGAATGCCGGGCGAAATGCTTAGCAGTATTTCGTCTGTCTTTACATTCTGAGTTCAAATTCCACCGAGGTCGACTTTGCCTTTCATCCTTTCGGGGTCGATAAATTAAGTACCAGTTGCGTGCTAGAGTCGATCAAATCGACTGACCTCCCCCCTCTCCCAAAATTTCAGGCCTTGTGCCTAGAGTAGAGAAGAATATGGGGTGATCTCTTGGGATGTGTTCTACGTTGTCGGAATGTGTCGTAACAGTACAACACCAGCCAGGTATGGAAGCAGTGTCGTCTTAAGACATGGGCACACCGAGCATATATCCAGGGACCTCACGGGTCTAGGAATCCAATTCTGATCTATGTATGCTGTGGCTTGCTGCCATTAAATTATTATACGGCTATGTGCGGTGGTTTGTCCAGGGACCCATACTGCTTAAGACAGCTCCATACGGAAGCAATATTTCTGTACAGGTATCACTTGAGTTTTGTTCGTAACCTTAAGAAGCTGAAGTATTTTCGAATTGTGAAGAAGGCCAGGCCTTGAGACTGGCCATCTTCAGGGATATTACCCTATGTTGAGGTATATATGTTCAACAAGCGAGATCGTCGGTAATAGTGAGGACTTGGCATTCGAACGATCGTGAGGTTCTAGTTGTGTTATTCATATTTAAGGTGAGGGCAATGCCCTATAATGCTTTCTTGATATATGCAGTGATTGTTGTTGTGGGAGAAGGAGAGATAGATACTATTTCTATGAGCCCATTGGAAGATCTTTTCTGTCTTTCTGCAAGTAGAGTAGTCATGAGGTGTCTAGGTTGCTAATGGCGTTTCAGAGAAGGTTAGAGAGCAATGAACGGTGGTAACATTCGTAGAGAAGTGAGCGTGGAAAGACTTCCTCCCTCCTCCATTTTCTCGCAATTTATTTATTTATCTATTTTTTTTTACCAAAAATCCCCATTTTCGGATACGGAAATTCCGAAAAATTGCCAAAAATTGGCATTTGAAACCGAAGAATAAATAATTAGCAAATACAAAAACAAATCAATGGAAACTTTGACCAAATTTCTCTTAAATCATATTACTGTCTTGAAAAAGAAAGACAAATTTGATCAGATAATCCTAATCAGATATTATCTAATGGTTGTTCTAGAAATGCTCAAATACAGCTGATATTGAGACTAAATAATAACAACAGATAAAAAATAACTGATTGTTTAAAGCGGGCCGACCTAATCGTTTTATTTCTTATTCTATCCAATAAGGGACAGGAGAGATAAAAGAAGAAGCGCCTTTGTTATTAAATCATGAGCAAGTTGTGTAAGATATGTGTTACTGACTGGTGACAGGCTGTCACATTAAAAAGGTTTTATAATTCACTAGCAGTATAACCCGGCGCTGCTCGGGATTAAGCTAGGATTATTAAATGATTAAGTCCTTTATTTCAAACCAAAATAAGTAACATCGACATCAGATTTGAGCGAAATCCGTTGAAATTGGTTTGGCTGAAAATGGTTTGCTGGCAATTTGATTGGGAAATCCCATAAGGAATCAGTTTATTGGTTATTTTCACTTATTGACTCTTTTTTTAAATGTTGCATTAGAGATCTGCATAGGAGAAGGTTGATCTGAAGGTTTGCATTGGGGATCTGGATTGGAGTAACTTAGGAAAGCTTACCAACAACCTTAACCAAATAATAAGGAGCCTGTCCCTTCTATGTTAACTCTAACCCTAACCCTAAACCCTAACCCTAACTGTGACCCTAAAACCGTAACC
>NC_068999.1:52530984-52533531 GCF_001194135.2 Octopus bimaculoides
TTCTTTCTCCCTCTCTTTCTCCTTCACGCGCGTACGCACAGATTTGACTTCGCCATGTCAACAAACTTCAAAATTGGTAAAAGTTTATCGATTTTTACAGCTATACGCGGGTGCCTCTGTGAGAAAAAGTTGACAAAAACACAGCTAGGTTCATGAACAATGTCCTCCTAAAATTGGAGCGACATGCGTGCTAATTTGTGGACGTGCATAACCCACATCACGTACACACACACACAAACATCTTGTGTTTTATAGATATTGATGACAATTTTTGTGCATATTGAGCATACATACACAATATTGTGTGTCCTAAATAAACTTTCTGGTCCTGTTAGCTACCGGCCAGTCCGTCCTCACTTGCAGCATGTAAAGATAACGTAAACGCACACCTTCCTCTCGTCGGTTTCCAATTATTTCCTCCTCTACGTCATAACATTACACTCCCCCTTGTGGTCCTTCCTCGCCGACCGTTTGGCACGAT
The DNA here is from genome assembly GCF_001194135.2 of Octopus bimaculoides. Taxonomy (NCBI): domain Eukaryota; kingdom Metazoa; phylum Mollusca; class Cephalopoda; order Octopoda; family Octopodidae; genus Octopus; species Octopus bimaculoides. The sequence continues at coordinate 52,531,466 of NC_068999.1, forward strand.
ACATAGCCATTAATCTCTCGAAAGTCCAGAACCGACCTGACTTTGTGTTTTGTTGGCTGCACCACTGCCATTAGTGGTAGTACTCCGATCACCACCTCCTCCTTCCACGGGATAAAGACACCCTCCTTAATCCATCTCTCTACCTCTCCTTCGAACACGGCTCGAAAATCTTTGGCCTCAATTGTGTAAGCAGTACAGTCCCTCGCGGAGCTCTTCTCCCTCTCATGTTGCAGAAGGACGGCACATGACGCCCCTGCACCACCAAGCGAAACCACGTCTCGACCAACACTGACACCTCCAACGCGGTTGATCGCGTTCATGCCCATCACCACGTCAATTCTGTCTTCCACATGGTCAATCACAATCGCCCGCAGCTTCAGTGTTTGTACCCACGCACCGCTATCTCCACGATGCTGCTAACCTTACATCTAATTTCGCTGCCGTCGACCGCCCGAACACTACTCGTCCTCTACCGATTTTTTTTGGTCACCTTCGGGGTCGTGAGAGACATCGTACAGCCAGTATTCACGATGGCTTCGAACGCCTTTCCCCCAACCGCGACTTCAACTACGAGCAGCGACTGCACGGGCGCCTCTACTTGCTCCCAAGGAAAGCTTGAGCGGCAGCAACTCCCCCGTGGCCTTTTCTCTAGCTGAAATTCCGAGCGATATGCCCAGTCTGCCTAAAAAGGTGCTTAAAGTTTTCCTAAGAATATTGATGTTTTAGTTTCGTACTTTTGCTGAGAATGAATTGTTTACAAAATCGAAAATTTTTTTTTGTCGTCGGGGCAGACGTGGCTGTGTGGTAAGAAGCTTGCTTCCCAAGCACATGGTTCAGGGTTCTGTTTCATTGCGTGACACCTTGGGCAAGTGTTTTCTACTATAGCCTCGGACCAACCAAAGCCTTGTGAGTAGATTTGGAAGACGGAAACTGAAAGAAGCCCGTCGTGTGTGTGTCTGACCCCCCACACCACACCACCAGTTGACAATCGGCACTGGTGTGTAACTTAGCGGTTCGACAAAAGACACTGATAAAATAAGTACCAGATTTAGCCAAAAAAATTAAGTACTGGTAGGGTCGATTCATTAACCTAAATATTCTTCAAGGCGGTGTCTCAGTATGGCCGTAGTCTAATGACTGCAACAAGTAAAAAATAAAAGGGTTTTTTTTTATAATTTCTAGCTAGTTTATAGATTTGATATTTTAGGAACTTAAATGCATTATTCAAGTGAAATACATATCTATTAAACGTAGGTCTAGTGACACAAAACAATAATATAACTTCACAACACAACTTAGGGGAAAAAAAAAGGAAAAGGAAAACAAAACAGGATGTTAATTATCAGGCGACCATTTGTCTCTGCTCATCCCGTCCCTCGTTATTCCTGACCGTCCAACCTAAATTTCAATGTGAAAGAATGCGAATTAAGCTTATTTTTTTCTGCATAAACAAAGATGAGGTTTTAATATGCCTTTATGATGAAAAAAGCAATTTTTGAAATATTGCTCAATATTGCCTTCCTCCACCAAACGTGTCATAAACTCAACACACAGTCAGGAACAACAGAGGACGGGATGGGAACCTACTAATACACCTTGTTCTAACACGTCTTTGTTTTCTGTAAATTTAAACTACGTAAATCCTCGAGTCTAGTCCGCCCTTGAGTATAATACGCAGGGAATTTTTAGGGGGCTGTAACTCTGAAAAACCTAAACCTTGTGTATAATACGCACCTCTTCTCTAACTTGAGTCAAGGAGGTCTATATAACGTCCTTGGCTTGTAAACGTTTATACGGTAACGTCCTTTATTATTATTGTATATATAACATAATGCAAACGTGTAGCTTTTTTGTGCTCTTTGTTTGCAGAAAATAAAGAAATAACAGTAATAACGCCAGTGAAAAATAAATATTAAGTAAATTGCCTTTACATATTTATTACTTAGAAAATTTTGCTTAGAAAATATTTTTCATTTTTAACCTCGTATATAGTACGCACTAGAAATTTTGACCTTTAAATTTTGGGAAAAAGTGCGGATTATACTCGAGGATTTACAGCATATATA
>NC_068999.1:52533924-52535559 GCF_001194135.2 Octopus bimaculoides
ACGAAGTCGCGTATTGTCCTTGCTTTCGGAAAGGGGGGATAGATGAACAGGGGCAACTGATAAAGGGGAATATTCTTTATGTTGCATGTCTCGTTTCTCTGTTTTTTGGGCTTTTTTTCGTTGTTCAAAAAAAAATTTCTTTTTCTGTTTTCGTTTCTCATTATGTTTAACGTTTTTTTTTTATGTCCTGTACCCATATATGCATGTATGTATACATATAGATGTAGGTCTGACTACGTATCCGAAAGAGACCTCAAGGAACTTTGAGTCGAGGAGATAGTGTCTCTTAACAAGTCCATGGCCTCGAGGTTGATGATGGGGACATTAACGATTTCGTCGAGGAACACTCAGGGGATCTGGTGAAAGATGAACGCCTGCAGCTTCAGGAGCAGCAACATTCGGATGGATGCGGTGGGAGAGATTAGTTCTCTGGAGGAGGACGGTGTGGCGGAGAAGACTATCTCTACGAGTGACATAAAGGTAATGGTGGCAAAGTGGCAGTATATTTCCGAATTAGTAGAAAAAAAAATCATCCTGAAAAAGTATCAACAGGTCGTGCAAGCTACTTTATTTAACGACGCTGCTTTGGCGCATTTTCGTAACATTTTGAAAGGCAGAAAAAAAAAAGCAGACTTGTCTTGATATGTTTCTAATGAAACGATTAGCAAGTGTGAAAATTGAAGAAAGTGTGTCCAAAAAGTGAAAATTAAGCGAAGTGCGAGAGAAAACGCCAGAAATTGCTCTTCTTGAAGTCTAAATGGAAGACTCACGTTCTTATTGGCATGAAATTTCGTAACATTTTATTTCATAACTCTTTTTCTACTAAATTTTGTTCAATGCGACTAGCGATTCTGTATTCCTCATGAATTTTTCTATTATTTAAGCCTAATAGAAGTATACTCTTAATTGAAAATAAAAAATAAAAATTTATGTTAATTGAAGATGAATATCTGCCTTATGTATCTATGTATATCTCTCTCTATATATATATATGTATATGTATGTATATATATGTATATATATGTATATATATATATATGTATATATATATATATATGTATGTAGATATATTAATATGCATATATATGTATATATGTGTGTATATATACATGTGTATATATATATATATGTGTGTGTGTGTGTATATATACATATACGTGTATATATATATTTATATGTATAGTTGCAGCCAATGGAGAACTATCTAGGGAAACACAAATATTGAGCGGTGTTCCGCAAGGAACTGTCTTGGGGCCACTACTGTTCATAGTGACCCTTCTGGACATGCCCACGGTCACTCGGAGAGCCACTGTCACTAGCTACGCTGATGACACAAAACTTTCTCAAGCAATAAAAAATTCTGATGATATTGTAAGCCTACAGAATGACCTAAATGCAATATATGAGTGGGCAGAGCAAAACAATATGCAGTTCAATGCGGAAAAATTTCAAGTACTGCGCTACAAGGCCACAAGTGCCTCCCAACTGGCATACACAGGACCTGGAGGTACTGCAATCCCAGAACCACAAACCGTGAGAGACCTGGGCATCAACATGTGTAGTGATGCATCATTTCACATGCACATTGTCAAGTTGACAGCAAAGTGCAGACAGCTGGCGGGGTGGATACTGAGG
>NC_068999.1:52536470-52537255 GCF_001194135.2 Octopus bimaculoides
ATATATATATATATATAAATTTAAAGAATGGAGTAAACGCATATTATAACTGCATACTTTTATTCCGACATATATATAATCTATGTGCGCGTGTGTGAGAAGTTTATTCCAACTGTTGTGATAGTAAGTTTTAATCTTCATTGAGCGAGCCAACTATTAAACACTTTTGAGGCAACGTTAAATATATCCTTTCCTTTCGTCGGCAAAGGTGAGATTTGAGAGAGATCTGACTATTTCCAGAATGTCGAGCGACCACTTCGGTTCGTCATTGCCGCGCCGTCATGACATTATAGGACATCCTTTCAAAGGCGCCTTGATCGACAATGAAAGCGCCTCTACGAGGCTACAATCTGCTGGAAATAACAGCCTAATATCCCTCAAATACACACCGTCGCAGTAAACAACACCATGTACTCCTTGGTTCTTTACTTTACAGAAAATAGGGATGGCCACGGTTAGAAAATTTTTGACCCCATATCTGGGCTAAACAATATTTATATGCACAAATGCCAGCTCCCCATATTTTAACAACTGACCGGCCTCCGTAACTTTGGTGGAGAGGATGAAACGCAAAGACGATCAACTTCAGCAAGATTCCAATCTCAAAACAAACCTAGTTAAACGCATATATTTACAAATACACACGCACGGATTCGATGCGGTGTGTGTGTGTGTGTGTGTGAGAGATAGAAAGACAGACAGACAGACGGACGGACAGACAGATGGATAGATAGATAGATAGATAGATAGATAGATAGACAGAGATATATAGAGAGAAATAGAGA
>NC_068999.1:52537265-52539854 GCF_001194135.2 Octopus bimaculoides
AGACAGTCATAGAGAGACAGACAGATAGATAATGATAGACAGACAGATATAGGGAGATAGACAGATATAGATAGACAGACAGACATACATACAGACAGACAGACAGAGATAGATATGGTTAAAAAGACAGATAGATAGATAGACAGAGATAGATATGGTTAAAAAGACAGATAGATAGATAGATACAGATATATGAAAGCGTATGCGCCACGAAATTATATTATAATGGGTGAGAGAAAATGAAATTGTGTAACACTCACGCATTTCTCAAATAGCAATTGAGAAAATGACGCGATGAAATTTGAAATGAAACCACTAGGAATGGAAATTGAAAGTGGGTGAGAGAGAGAGAGTGGGTTCGCTGGCAGCTTAGCTTCATCATTATTATTAAATATATATGTGAAGCAATACAGATAGACAAATGATTGAGATGACCCTTCCCAAAGGCCAGTTAGTTAGTACTTAAAACGTTTTTGAGAAGAAAAAGAAAAAGGCACAGACCAGATGAGTGAGAGGAAAGTTCATGTAAAAGGAACCGTTTCTGTCGAGATTACAATACAAATGTTGACCCAGACATTTTACACACAAGGATTTTGTTTGGAAATAAATAAATGAATAGATAAAATTAAAAAGTAACTGCGATTCTGCACAGAGTCCAAACCAGCAAAAATGTATATATAGTAATAGACACGTGTGCGCGTTAATTGTAAAATAAACAGAATATCAAAAAGAAAAAAAAGTAATGAATAAACACTTGTCATAACAGGCTGCACGTTTGCAATGTGCTGAATTAATTACAATATATTGGGGTTAAACATGCATTAAAAAAAGAGAAAAACAAAAAAGGTAATATACTCATATATTAACATTCGTTGCCGCTTTTGCGTCACAGTCAAGGGATGTTACACGTTTCATATTTAATATGAATTTGAAATAAATTTCAAAGTATATATCAAAATACGGTTTGTCTGTGGAAAAAAATCCCTGGCATAATATTGGTTTTTAAAATTAATTCTACTCACGAATAAATAACCTGGTAAATTCTAAAATGTTGCCGGATTTGCAATGCTCAGCACTATTATAACACACTACTTTCAAAAAAAATCTTTCCCCCCACAATCCATAGAGCATTACAGTCATTTATTGGTTTCGTCAGCAACACAAGAGGAAGGGAAGCTAAGTAGACATCTGGAAATATTTTAATGGTTTTACTTATTTATTTATTTTACATGAATATGCGTATATAATATACACAATAGAGCGAGCGATGGACAAAGGGGAAAAACTAAATCAGTTTTAATAGATAAATATGTTTTTATTGGTAGAATGGAGATTAAGAAAAAATAAGTCATATATTCAAAAATTATTTACTTACTAATTTAGAAGGATTCCAATATATATATGCTTCCCCTCGGGTTTCCTCGCTTGTTAGGTCCGTTTCTTTACTCTACAATATGCATATAAACGTTATTTTGTTACCTTACTGGATCACAACTGAAAGGACGGTTGACAAGTGTTAGCGAATAACTCATTCAGTACAGGAAAAACTAGTGTCTTTCCGTACTTTCTTTCTCTCTCTCTCTCTCTCTCTCTCTCTCTCTCTCTCTCTCTCTCTCTCTCTCTCTCTCACTTTCTTTCTTCTGTTGTTCACTCGTTCTGTCAAATCTGTTCTTACATTTGCTAATGTTTTCGGTATCCTTTTCGTTTATTAATCAATCCTTTCCTCACACGTGCTTAATATAGGCGAGTTGCAAGGACCAATCAGAATAGAGAATATCCCCAACATACAACTACCACGTTTTCTCTTATATTTATATACCTTCAAACTATGTTGAGGTCAAAGTGGTTATTCGCCGTATAAGAAGAAGGGGAAACATTAATCCATTTCAGTTTCGACACGAAAAAAGAACTAGGGAGGGAGGAATCAGAATAGAATACAAACTTAATAAAAAAAAAAAATTATATATTTGCTATCGTGTAGTGAAAGTGTTTCTTTCTTCCTGCCAAAACAATATAGATGATTTACCTCTGAGAGCAGAACCAGCCCTAAGGTTACAGGTGTTGCCCATCTTTATGTTTTGAGTTCAAATACTGCCAAGGTCGACTTTGTCTTTCATCCTTTCGGAGTCGATGAAAAAAGTGCTAACTGAGCAGAGGTCGAAGTAATAGACTAGCCCCCTCCCCTCATCCGAAATTTCAGGGCTGGCGCCTATAATAGAAGAGATTATTTATCTTTAGGTATTTGGCTGAATTTTTAGTGACTCGGGAAAAATTCAAATTCAGCTAAGGTCGACGCTTACGGAGTGGCGAGTCGCCAGAATCGGTAGCACGCCGGGCAAAATGCTTAGCCGCATTCCGTCAGTCTTCGTGTTCTGAGTTCAAATTCCGCTGAGGTCGACTTTGCTTTCATCCTTTCGGAGTCGATGTAATCGACAAACCCCAGCCTCTAAAATTTCAGACCTTGTACCTTTTGTAGAAAAGGTTATCATCATCAGTATTACTGTTGTGATTATTATTATTATTATTATTATTATTACTAGCATATCCGTGTCGTAAAAATACACATACACACACACACACACACACACA
>NC_068999.1:52540957-52541569 GCF_001194135.2 Octopus bimaculoides
ACACTAACACCCTAGTGAAAATCGTGGTATATTTACCAAACATTGACGAACATAAGTTATATTGTAGTGAATGTTTTGTGAGAGAGAAGAGGAAGAGAGAGAGGGGGAGAAAGGAATAGAGATGGTAGCAATGAAGAGAGAGAAAGAGAGAACGGAAGACAGTTATAAAATAGCAATGCGTGCATGTGTTTATATAAGAAACACAGAAACTAAATCTTATATCTATAATATTGAATTGTGTATGTGTTTATGTGTAGGTTGTTGTCACAGATCACGTATGTGTGGTCGTGTGTGTTTTTACGTTTCTATGTTATGAAAAATATGTTAGAGGTAGAGGAAAGGTATTATATTAGAGAGAGGAAGAAGAAGTAAGAGTGTAAAATGTAACCAAGTTAATCTATGACTTTGTATGTATCACTTTCTCTCTCTCTCCCTCTCCCTCTTTTACCCTTACTCCCTATAACAACGCCGGTACAGGGAGAAGGGAAGGAATATAAATGTTGCTAGAAACGACAGCCAAATCTCCCTTAAATCACACAAAGTAAACGGAATTTTAAAAATCTAATTATTGCACTGGAAAGTTCAGATCGAGAAAATTCCATTGATGTAAAC
>NC_068999.1:52541898-52543025 GCF_001194135.2 Octopus bimaculoides
TATATATATATATGTATATATGTATGTATGTATGTATGTATGTATGTATGTACGTATATATAAGAATACGTATTTACGTACACGTAAACAAACGAGGAAAAAACGAGTGAAATACGTGGACAACGACGGAAAATGGAAAACAGGACAAGTAAACACAGAGAAAGTATCCTTCATCAGTTGTCGGCTGTCATTTCGAGCATTGAACAACAATATGAGTCTTCAAAGACAGTTGCTCCCATAAATTCTAAAATAAAATTTTGGATTTATGGGGGAAAAGGTTGGGAACAAAAAAAATGACAGTGGAGTACTGGGGTAGATTCATTCAACTAAATATTCAAGATAGTGCCCCAGCATAGTCGTATTCAAATCACTGAAAGAAGTAAAAGATAAAAGATAGATACGACACAGGCTTCCACATAAATACGACGGAGTTCCGTCAACCAAGTTCACTCATGAGGCATTGGGTAGTTTGGACCTTTCGTAGAAGGCACTTGCACATAGTGCCATCCAGTGGCATCGAACTCGGAACAATGTAGTTGCAAAGGAACCGCCTTAATTACACACCCATACCAACGCCTATTTTATGAATAATTCCTTTTTGTTTCATTAAAGCATAATTAATTTTCCACTTTAGTAAATACGGAATAATTTTCAATAGCGTTAATAATTTCAATTCTTTCGACTCAGTACTTCCATTATGATGGTCTGCCATGGAACACATATGTCGACAAACGTCAATAAATGTCATACTTAATTTTGTAACAGGTGCGTGGACATAGTTTCACGCTCGTGTTGTATCTAGAACGTTTAGAACAGACATAGTTCTGTGATCAACAAGTTCACTTCGACAGCCACGTTGTTCTGGATTCCATCGTACTCTGCGATGCGACGCTTGCTCAGTTGTCTTCTACTATAATTTCCAGGTCCAACAATACCAGTGCGTTGAAGCTGGTAAATGTGTGTGTGTGTGTGTGTGTGTGTGTGTGTGTTTGTGTGTGTGTGTGTGTTTGTGTGTGTGTGTTTGTGTGTGTGTTGTATGTGTGTATGCATGCATATGTGTGTGTGTGTGTGTGTGTGTGTGTGAATACTTCGAATTGATAGGTGAAGGAACGACAGGCAGTTATAAG
>NC_068999.1:52543334-52545796 GCF_001194135.2 Octopus bimaculoides
AATGGTGAACACTGACAAGCTTCAAACCCAAAGCCAAGTACGTTATGCAAAGAAACAGATTATCTGTAAATTCTACCTTAATCGTACCTGTTGGCACGGGGAAAAGGGAGCAAACTGCAAATTTGCCTATCCCAAACACCATCAGCTAAACAAGCTAGATGACCACCCACAACAAAATAAGCGGGAGCGCAGAAAAGGGAGACCAAAAAACTTGAGCCTGCATTTTTCCCTTTACGGAAAAAGAAAAGCATCAAGTGCCGAAAATGAACTTTCTTATCTTCCGGGTTACAGAATTAACACAGGTTATAGGAACATAAACCTTCTTCCACGAAAATATAGCTTAAACTGTGGACTCAACCATGTTCTAAAATAAGTCGAAAGTTAAGCTACTATAAATCAGCTCGAACTTTCCGGACAACCCAATATATATGTAAGAAATGAAATGCTTATACGTGGACACAGTATAAAAAGCAGGTTCTGTCTGTGATCTTGGGGGGACCAAAAACGTAACGAATATTTAGCCATATGTGGACATGATCCAAAGAGTTCAGTTCTTTAATTTAAACATAATGTCCCCAGATCGGCCAAGTCTATTTGAAGGTATTTTATTTTAGAGCTTGTTTGCAAAATGACGGCATTTGTAATTATCTAACTTCTTGGCACATACTATATACATACACTAACATGTACAGTGCTATAATATCTCATGTACATAAAAGACTATGAAACGGAACGTGCAAGAATTTTAGTGACAAGTTCTGCTACATATTTTTTTAGTGAACTGACTTAAAAGTACAGAGCTTTCATTAGGAAGTCATCGTATTTATATCGGGTGTACTATTGGTGATTAGTATAAAATATGTACGCCACATGTTTGTTGTTTGATCTGTATTGAAAACATTAATTATTTTTCTACTGGAATAGTCTCTATGGGATTTACGGTGCTTATGCAATGAAGGGAAGGCATAAATCACGTCACGGATCGTTGTTTCTGCGCTACCAGCATAAAAATGCACACGAAACCAAGTAAAAGTATTTCCTACTCACATTTACACCATGCAATTCGTGTACTGCATTCTACTTATCTCACGGGATCTAACCTTCTTTCATATCTGTAATAATAATGACTTCAATGATACATCGAGTTACAGTAAAAGCTCGATTAGGGAGTTTGAGACAGATCACAAATCTGAGAAGAGGCTTCATGTCACCATTCAACAGGCCATAACAGACATCTCTCTCACTCTTTCTTCTCCACAACTCCTATTTTTTTTTTTTGCTTGCTTTCTTTGAAAAAGAGATAAACCTAGTAATTCTGTATATGTTTCCAAATGGAATCAATACCCGGTACCCTTAATGTTACCTTGGACCAATTTACCTGTGTTCAGACCTTGGAGTCAGTTACTTCTCTGCAGTTCGCTAGCATCTTCTCTGCTATCTTTTCTAAGTTTAATGCCAACCAGGTTGGATATTGGTGGCGCCTAGCTATAAATCTACGATAATCTATCTCTGTTAGATACTGTGGAGCTAGCAACAAAGCCTCAACATCCCACTTCTTTTGGAAGCTCCGTACATTGCCGACTTCGTACTTAACACGATTCTCTAAATCCATCATATTTTTAAGACCTGCATTTCATGCACCCACAAGATACCGCCACTCTCGTAATCGAAACTATTTTTTTTTTTTGACGGTCAAAGCCATATCATAAGTTCAAAGCATTGTTCCGTTACAGTGAACTTGGATACATGAGATCTTCTTTCAGATAATATTACAGAACAAAAGAATGGTCTTTTGTCATGTATAAAACAATTATTTTGTCGCACTCAAATTTCCAAGCACACAAGATCAACACATGACGAATGCATTTCTTCTGATGTAATTTGACCACCGACTTTACAATAGCCGAAAGCAGTAAAGCTGTATAAAAATAGCGCGCACATACGCTCACACATATACATACATACTCGCGCACGCACACACACACACACCTACACAATTTACATTCTGATATGAGTCAATGACATATCGACCAAATTCAACTTGCAATAACAACAAAGGACAATTTTGCACGCACACACAGAGACACACACACACACAAGATAAATTTGCGTCTATTGACGTAATGCAACAGGCATGTAAGGGACGACCGTGCGAACTCATAAAATGAGAAATGGTGACGAATGGAAAAACAGAGGACATACAAATATATATCAAAGATGATATACGTGATATGTTATGCGACGATAACATAGATGACCAGTAATGAAAGACCACAACCGTATTAGATGAATAACAGAGATATTTATTGTGGCGTTAAAGATGTATGTCTGTGTGAGAGTGTGAATGCGACATATAAGAACATAATCAAAGACAGGCCGTCATGCAAAGAAAAGTGTGTATGTGAGTGATACATGTATGTGTATGTGAGTTATTACAGCAGATGGAAAGAGAGTCAATATAT
>NC_068999.1:52546393-52547573 GCF_001194135.2 Octopus bimaculoides
TGGCTGCTGCTGCTGTCGTGTGGTACACGGAACAGTTCTCAAAGAGAAACTGGACCGAGACAAATTTGGTTGCCGAGTTAAAGCTATTTATAACAAACTATAGGCTCCCGATGGCTTCAGAATTTTACTCTATCACGTGACCTTATTAGGGGCCGTGATTGGTCAGTTTGCGTTCTGGCGGGAAAGGTTCGAAGAAGTTGCCGATTCGAATAATAATCAGTCACGTGATGATAAGGAATGGGTTCTCTACTACGCTCGCATTTATTTATATTTAAATGAGAAGATTGTATGTAATGGCGATAGTAGTTTGTATCTAGTGACGATAGGTAGTTTCACTACAGGCATATTACAATAAGTGTTCAGGTTGACTTACCACCAAAACACTGACTTGAACTACGACTAAAACAAAAGTGATGTAGCCGCCTAGAAATGAATGGCTACAAGTGGCGAAATTTGTCCCCTCTGATATATAGAAAACGGTGAATACTACATTCACTGGTATTGCGGCCATCGTCCAGACATCATTCGGTGTACGCAACTGAAACAACATTAAATCAAAACGAAACTCGTTTCAAACAATGTTCAAAATGTTAGATTGCGAATTCACTTCTTGAAGTATATTTAGCTTCGTCAAAATCAACTCGGAATTATTTTTCAGATCGTCCGCTAGTTTCTGTAGTTCTTGTGGCGTTTTCACTGGTTTACTTTGTTTCAGATTATTGAGGATTTCCTCGGTTACCAAGTGGGAATTGCCAAATCTATTCTCGAAAATAGCAAGTGCTTGCTGATATCCCGCCTCACCACCGTTTAAGAGACAGCCCCTGATGGCAATTCTCGCTGGACTTTGTGTATACTGAATTAAACGCGTCAGTTTGAAATCATTATCAGAACAAACCGAATCAACGTGTTAACTGGAACGACTCATGTACTGAGAAGAGCATTATCGCTGTGAAAACAACATCCATTCATGAATTTATTTATTTATTAATTTTTTTTAAAATACATATTTTGCCTGTGAATTTGCGTGTGTAAACTGGGAATGCATACAATAAGTTGCTCTGCCCTAGGTGTACGGAAAACACTCGGCGAGAAATGGAAGAAAATTTGAAGAAAGAAGAAAAAAAATAACATAATAATAATAATAATAATAATAATAATAATAATGAAAATGAGATGAAAA
>NC_068999.1:52547766-52551084 GCF_001194135.2 Octopus bimaculoides
AATAATAATAATAATAATAATAATAAATAAATAAATAAAATAAAAATGAAGGTAATTTTTCGTTAGGAGTGCCATTCAGAAAGTCCCGCGGGCTGCAATTTACCCATGACTGAACAATTAGGTATTGGAAGCTGATAGTTGACGACGTCAAAAAATGAGCAGCAAGCTTCCAAAGATTGTGATAGATGGATAAACAGAGGTGTGTGTGTGTGTGTGTGTGTGTGTGCGCGCGCGCACAAGTGAGATTTCGTTCCTACGGACTTTTCTGTAAAAAAAAAAAAAAAAGAAGGAAACAACAAAACAGGTAACATGATCACTTTTATACACGAAAATAACTATTTCTAAACATACACTGTACAATACAGACACATAAAAACACAAAAACATTTCGAGAAGAATAAATTTGGGAATTTAAAAGAATTCGAATATCGTAAGAGTGTGTTCTTATCACAAAAAATGTTGTCTACTGTGTGATGGGCGGTAGTGGAAGGAGTATTACTGGGTGGGGATGGGGGATGAGAAACAACATTTACTATCTTATAGTTCGTTATCACCAACATCAGTTTGAGGGAGCGAAGAACTTATACAAAGACGTTTGTTGTTTGTGACGCATCGTCTCTTGTACAACTCAGTATCGGAAATGAGTCAGTTGTAGAACATCTCTTGTAATTATCATGTTACGTTCACGATCAGGATCTTAACCAGCAAAGATCTGTAGACTTCCCTCTTTAAGTGCCAATCCTTTAGCAATAATTTTTGTAGCCTATTTAAGTGGTGTGGGTAGAACTTCTGTTGTATCATCTGCATATCAGCTTGTTATCTTTCTAATAGTATCAGCTCTTCGTGAGATAAACTTTCTCTCTGGGACACCTGCAATCCAATCACATCATCCTCTGACTTCTTCGAATCCTAATTCCTTTGCAAATCTCACAATACCTTTCCGAATTTGATGCAGACATTTTGCTTGATGAAAACTAGCAATGTCACGAATACACTCTGGCCATATACTTCCAAGCACAAATCAAAGTTGGTTTCACGTCATCCCATGACTCAGCTACAGTTTCCAGAGCATCTATCATATTGACTTTCTTCCAGAAATATCCAACTGTAGGTTTATCCTCTTAGTCAATTACTTTCATTAGTTGTTTGAAAGTTCTCATATAACTTGCCTTGAAGTTATCTATCACGCCTTGATCCATTGGCTTGAGCAAAGAAGTTGTATTCTTGACGATATTTTCTACTCACACATTATCAGAAAAGTCATGTAAGTTCGCTGGGTGGCACGGTAGATTGTTTAAAAGAAACATGCTTTGTTGGAAATGTTATGTCTAACATGGTACCTTTCTACCGCAGGTCAAAAACGTTTGTAAACCACTCTTTGAAAAGGTTCTTACTCATCCATGCTTTCTTATTTAAACGCCAAACCAGATAGATTAAACTTTGTGTAACCCTTGAAAGCCCTTAGACTGTCACAGTGATATACATGCAAGAGCTTTAATTTCTTATCCCCAGCGGCATTTCCTCCCGAAACAAGCGTCAGACAATTTTTGGAAGATTAAAATCCTGGTGTTAATTTTTCTTCTCGGGAAATAAAAGCTCTACCAGGCATGTCATTCTAGAAAAGTGCAGTTTCATCAACATTGTGTACTTGCTCTGGTGTGTAGCTCCCTTCAGCAATCATTTTCTTCAGCTGCTCAGGATAATTAGTAAGAGTTTTTGTATCAGCGCTCGCAGTTTCACCAGTCATTTTTATGCTGTGCAAATTCATGTGCTTCTTAAACCTTTCAAATCAGCCTTTACTAGCCAAAAAAATGTTTTTCATTAGAAATTTCACTTTCCTTTTTCTGCTGACCATCATATAAACTTTTGGCTCTCTTTTTTCAATTACCATCGTATTTATCGGCACATTACGCCGATTCTGATCATCAATCCATACACTCGTGAGTCGTTCCATTTTAAACATTACATTAGATCTATGGAAAAACAAGGCCCAGGCAGTTAACGGACTATCTTCTTGAATACTTGACATAATTTTCTCTGTTTTGTCACATATTGCTCCCACTGCAATCGTTGCAAGATTTAATATTTTGGCAAACTTAATTTTACTTCTGCATCAAGTCTTTTTCAAACATCAAGTTTGATATCCAATGTAATCCCTTTACGGATCCTTTTCGCACTACTGCCTTCAAATCTACTTCATAGCTTCTTTCCAGATCTTAAATTGAAGGCACATCCAACAGCTGCAGCGATTAATTATCCACAACACGCTGTATAAAAAACTGGCCCAGGAAAGATGTTTTGTGAGGTTGGGAAATTGTCTTATTCCTATGGATGCAATAATAGCACTCCGTCGGTTACGACGACGAGCGTCCCAGCTAATACGATCAACGGAATAGTCTGATCGTGAAATTAACGGGCAAATGGTTGAACACTCCACAGACATGCGTACCCTTAACGCAGTTCTCTGCGAGATTCAGCGTGACACACAGTGTGACAAGGCTGGCCCTTTGAAATACAGATACTACTCAGTTTTACCAGCTGAGTGGACTGGAGTAACATGCAATAAAGTATCTTGCTGAAGGACACAAAGCGCCGCCGGGTATTGAACTTACGACCTTACGATTGTGAGTCGAATAACCTAATCATTTAACCATGCGCCTTCACGATGCAATAATGAAAATGAGATGAAAAGGTGATGTAGTATTAGATTCATGGTGCCTGAAAGAAATTGACGGAATAGCCATGATTGGAACGCTTCGAGTCATAGTTTTCAGCAAGTGAAGCCGATGAAGAAGTGAAACACCACCACCACCAACAGCAACAACAACAACGACGACGACGACAACTTGTTCATACACTCGGCAAATATCTCTAAAGTTTTACATGGTTAATAATTAAGAAACTATTTCAGAAAATACGTATACCATGATGGGCCTGTGTGCCCCACTGACGTCACACACTTGGCCTTGCCAGATCCTGTTTCACTCTCTTTCGGCTGTCACTTCCGGACCCACTCCTTTCTAACTTTCGCTTTCCGAAGAAGCAACAACTATTTTCCGAGAGTTTCCACTCCTATCCTTAAAAAAGGGATAAATATATACACAACCTTTTCTTCTGATCAATAATTCCAACATTAAAACTTAGTTATAGAAAAAGGTGGCAGGCTTTAAAAACAAATTTTTTTATTAGATTACGTATTGATAAATAATTAACAATGTTAAAGGCTAATACCATTGAATGTTCGCATGTAAAAAATCCTCTGTATTTGCTGCTGGCTCCGCCTCCAACTATACACACTGTTAAAAATATACCACTATT
>NC_068999.1:52551507-52553158 GCF_001194135.2 Octopus bimaculoides
AAAAGTTTCTGAAAGCAGTGCTGTATTTACTTACCAGTTGAAGGAAATAATTCCTGCGAGAAATTATTTCAGAGTTGTTCCCCTTGCTTTGTTACATTTACCAAGATTGGATTTATTCTATCAGTTTTGTGTGTGAGGTTCGTGATTTAGTTCCCCCCGCCCCATTTAACTTTTAAGCCAGAAAGATTTGGAAACCTTCAATAATT
This sequence comes from Octopus bimaculoides, assembly GCF_001194135.2. NCBI lineage: Eukaryota > Metazoa > Mollusca > Cephalopoda > Octopoda > Octopodidae > Octopus > Octopus bimaculoides. The sequence goes on from NC_068999.1 coordinate 52,551,714, forward strand.
AGGACTTTCGTGATAAGCATCCATCCGGGAACCCGTATGCCTTATAAGGCGATTGATCTCCACCTGGAAAGTTGTTCTCTTTAAAAAAAATTATGGAAAACCAAGTTACCAGTGCGTGCAAGTTCATACTTACCATCGACGTTGTCAAAACAAACTGAAATATTTTGGTGCTAACGGCCATTGCAGACGTTACCGTTAGAAAAAGATACCGGAGAGCAGGCGTTCCGTCCCATTTCGCTGTCCTTAACTAGTACTTAATTATTTATCGACCCTGAAATAATGAATATCAAAACTACTCTATATGGTTGTTCAGCATGCAAGATATAGCAGCCAAATCACCCTTAATGAGATGAAGTGGTGGAGGCTGACTTCAGGCCTCTGAGCTTAAGGTATGTGATGACAAAGGACCGGAAAACAGTACAAAGATAAAGACTTCTGACATTGTGTAAAAGGTGTGTTCCTGATGAATCTCCTCTTCAAACAATCACTTCAATGCATCCAAATTAGACCCATTGTTATTTCCATTTGGGATAAAGGATGAAGAGTCAACTTAATTTTTGATGTTGGAGGCAAGAGTCATAAAATATTACAAATGGATTTTTACAAATATAGGCTCATGGCTGGGAACGTGATTTCCATATCCTTCAATACTCAGGTCGTTTAACTCAGGAATATTGCTGTGATGTGTATTCCAAGACTGAAGAAGCAGAGTTACTGTGTGGATTCGATATAATAAAAAAAAAAAATCAGAACATATATGTATCAAAATATTCATGACTAGCAGTATAGCCCGGCTTTGCCCGGGATTAAGTTAGGATTATTAAGCTAATCAAGTTCTTTATTTCAAACTAAACTAGGTATTATCGACGTCAAATTTGAGCGAAATCCGTTGAAATTGGTAAACTTTTGGTTGAAAATGATTTTCAGACAACTTGATTGGGAAATCCCATAAGGAATCGGTTTATCGATTTTTTCCACTCGTCGATTTTTTTTTTGTTTTTTTTTTAGCATTCAAAGATCCCATGAATCCTAAGTAATGCTGGCATCAAGTTTGAACAAAATGCATCAGATTTGATGACAGTTATGGTTGAAAATGGGGTGTAGCCAATTTTATTGGGAAATCCTATAAAGAATCGGTTTATCGATTTTTTTAATCCTGATTAAATGGAAAACCCCATAACGAATCAGTTTATTGATTTTTCACCCCAAATAGGATTTAACAGAACACAACATTGCTGATTCAAAAGCATCTATATTTATACTTAAAGTTGGTTTTCATACCCAACCCAGTTCTGCAGAATCAGTGTCGCAACGGGAGCCCATGGGCTGGGAGTTTGATCGGCAGAGGTAATCAGGTTGCACATGCCAGCCCTTTGAAAACACCACCCCATCATATAACCCCCCTTTGCCCATGGGTTGGGAACCCTTCCAGCAAGGAAAATAGA
>NC_068999.1:52553258-52554828 GCF_001194135.2 Octopus bimaculoides
ACCTCAATTATCATTAAATAATAATAAACTTTTCTTCTTTTTTCAGGATATTGAAGGTTGCATATATAGTCTGATATTTTATCATAAAGAATCAGATCCTTATCCATATTTTTCCTGGGACCAACTGAAAGTCGGGAAGTATATTTGTATCTTGGAACCTGAGATTCATTATTTTCTTGATGGACAAGTTGGTTTTAGAATTAATTCCACCTGGGAAGTTAGAGTTTTATAAAATGTTGAGAAAAAAGAAGTAAAACTATTTCATCAAGTATTTATTGTCATTTCTTTAAAAAAAGTATTTGGTTGACAGAAACTGTGGAATAAGTACAAGTCTTGAAAAAATGAATACTTGCCTTGATTTGTTTGACGAAACCCATCAAGATAGTACTCCAGCTTGGCTACAGCTCAATGACAGAAACAAGATAAGAGATAATGTGTTGTTGTTTTTTTGTGTATAAATTAACGTGGTTTTAAGGAAGGGAGTTGAGAACTGTTCATTTAGCTGTTTTCTATTTTGAGCTGCACTGTTTTCTTTTTGATATCCAAGCAATTGGATGTATTTGAAGCAAAAGAAAAAGAGAAGAAACAATTGTAAGGAGAATAAAAATATTTTGATGTGGTGATGTTTATTGATTTTATTACCATCAGTGTTATAACCACCATTGCCTTTCCATATTCAGGTTATTCCCCAAAGGATGAGAAATTGTGGTGATTGATAAAAGACAGAATCTCTCCTTCTATTAAGGCTCACATGCTTATGTATGTAAATGTACACACCAGATATACAAAGATGGCAAACTTAACTATTTTTCCATAGAGTGAAAAATCTGACGAACAGCCTGTAGTGGAAGGATTCCAACCACCCTTAACTGACCAGAGGTGGACTGACTCATTGCTATAAATTAAAGAACTGTGAGTGAATGGCACTTCATTTTGGTAGCAGTTCACTGTGAGCCATGAGTCTTGTGTGATTGTAATAGCAGTGTGTCGTGTATACACTTTCTTCCTTGCTGCTTTGCTAAATTATATAACCAATACAAGAATGTAAAACAGCCTTAACTTATTAGCATTTAAACTGGTTATATCTGGTCCAAATATTGTACTTATTTTATGTTCACACTGGCCAGATCCAGCCTTTAACACCAACCCTACAATATCATTCTAAAAACAAACAATCACATCATCAAAATCTTTAAGTTACAAGATAATGCATGGTCAATTCAAAACAACATGAATAAATAAACATTCCATTTAACAGAGTAATCTGAATGCTGAAGGATAAATTAGTTTTCAACCTGTGTCTCATCAGAGGTGTCTACATCACTTGATCCATCCAGAGAAACAAGTCCAGTAGTTTCAGATAACTGGGGTTACTAATTTGCATATTATAAATGCTTAAAACTTTATTTAATATCAAATCCTAGTCCACACAATATCTAGGTATCATACAGTATATGATATGTAAACCTAGGTATGCTACACATGTGAAATTTACAACATGGATACTACAAACAACAAATATAACTCAAGCATTATTGGAATTGCATGCCTGACCAAAGATTAATAGACT
>NC_068999.1:52556359-52556844 GCF_001194135.2 Octopus bimaculoides
ATTTTTTTTAAACCTGGAAGTTCTGTGATGCAAATGATCTCAGGATCTGCAACACTAACTTCATAAAACCAGCTAGCCACCTAATCACTTATCAGTGTGGTGAGCACATAAACCAGATTGACTGGCTCCTCACCAGGCAATGAGATAGATGGATGCTTAAAAATGCAAAATCTTTCCCAGGTGAAAGGTGTACAACCCAACATAGGTTATGAGTTAGTGACTTCAGATTTAGAGCTAGAAAGACTCGGAGAAATAAGCCAATCTGGAAAAGAAGATTATGGAAGCTCGAAGACTCAGCAGACAAAAATTTAGAGATTTACTAATGGAAGTTTCTGACGAAAGAGAGGAAGATTTGGGGACATATAGCTTACAGGACAATTGGAATAGATGTTTCTTCACAGAAATGTCTACATGTATATGCAGTTTTCTTGTCGTGCTTCTGATGTAGGATTTGTCACAGATGATCTCATATACAACATAGGTCC
>NC_068999.1:52556854-52560373 GCF_001194135.2 Octopus bimaculoides
GCCACCTAATCACTTATCAGTGTGGTGAGCACATAAACCAGATTGACTGCCTCCTCATCAGGCAATGAGATGGATGCTTAAAAATGCAAAATCTTTCGCAGGTGAAAGGTGTACAACCCAACATAGGTTACGAGTTAGTGACTTCAGATTTAGAGCTAGAAAGACTCAGAGAAATATGCCAATCTGGAAAAGATTATGGAAGCTCGAAGACTCAGCAGACAAAAATTTAGAGATTTACTAATGGAAGTTTCTGACGAAAGAGAGGAAGATTTGGGGACATATAGCTTACAGGACAATTGGAATAGATGTTTCTTCACAGAAATGTCTACATGTATATGCAGTTTTCTTGTGCTTCTGATGTAGGATTTGTCACAGATGATCTCATATACAACATAGGTCCTGTGGCACAATTGAAGATCATTGATGGGACAGTTCGACAATGTGCACTACTCAGAGTAATGAAGTGTTGTTCTTGGACAGAGCTTTTCTCAGGGAAGGGCCAGTGTGCACTATCTGCATGTCAAGTCCTTCCAACTGTGTGTTGTATCGCTGCAGTAGTTCTGTCATCAAAGTGTGGTAGCTTTAGGAAGCACATGCCAGACTTGGGAGTATGATGGTTCTTCCGGGGTTTATAGATGTTTTTCAGGCGCCGTTGTTTAGCTAAAGATGGTGGGTAGCCATTCAGGATTAGGTCTCTGAGGAACTGTCTGCTGTTGACGGCTTTGTCAGTCATGTTACTGAAATTGTTATATACATACAATCATACAAATGTCCTCTTTCCAATTGAGGGTTCTTTGTCGAGCAAATTACTTAGTGACCCTGCCAGTGCTGGTGCCATGAAAAAAGTACCCAGTACACTCTGTAAAGTGAATAGCATTAGAAAGGGTATCCAGCCATAGAAACCATTCCAAAGTGGCTCTGGTGGGTAAGGCTGATTGGTAGTAGACAAAAAGTTTTCTATTAGCGGCTTTTCTATAGAATTTGGTAAATATGGAGCCTTCTTCTGCGATCTTGAGTTGGAAGTTGAGTAGAGAGAGAGTTCCAGATTCGTCTGGATGTTCAATCTCGAATTTGATGTTTATGTTGGTGTTATTGAAGGTCCAGTATATGTTAATGGCCTCATCCGTGGAGGATGTGATGATAAGGATGTCATCAATGTACCTAGAGAAGAAGATGCATGAGTGGCAGCTGTTGAGTGCTGTGCGTTCTAGCTCATCCATGCATGCCATGGCCGGCAGGCTTGAAAGCCTAGATCCCATAGGTAGGCTGTTTGTAAATCACACTATTATATTGAAAGGTGTTACCAACTATAATGGTTAATAACTCTCGTATGTCTGAGGGTGTGAGGATGAAGAGCTGGAGGTTGATGGATGGGGAGGTGGGAGAAGATGGGGAGGAGGAGGCTGCAGGAGAGGAAGAGATGAAGACGGAGGTGACGGGCAAGGAGATGTGGGGGGAGAATATCAATGGCCGGGAGATGTGGTCTATGAGAATATCAATGACTGGAAGAGTGGGTACAGAGGTGTAGAGGGAAACTACGTCTAAACTAAAAGGGTATTTGTTAGTTTTAAGTATGGCGGGGTCAATATCTTTGAGTCTTGTGAAGATTTCATAGGAGCTGCTGACGTGTCCAGGGAATGCGTGTAGTAAGGACTTGAGGAGTTTAGAGAGGAACCAAGAAATCTTATAGAAAGGACTGTTAATTCCTGATACTATGGGACTGATTTTAAGCTTAGGTCCAGGTTTTTGAGTTTTTATTAAATAGTAGAAGGATGGAAGGGTGGTGTTTTTAGATCTGTAGTTCAGCCTAGTCTTCTTAGAGAGATTCCTTTGGTGAAAGATATTGGTCCAGCTGGTGTTGATGGTGGACTCCAGTTGGTGAGGTGTGATGTTGTAAACCTTTTCATAACAGTGAGTCCCTGGGGTGTTCGATAGCTAGTTTGGGGTTGTGAGGGGAAGGGTGGAGTGGGTTATCGAGATGGTAGATGGGGTATCTAAGTCATAACCACGAAATATGGAATACAAGGTAAGTCTACATTAATTTATATATTTTTCTTGACCTTGCATTTACTACGCATTGTTTTAGTCTTACTCACGATCCTTTACACTATATATATATATATATATATAAGGTTGAGGAGGGTATTGGATTTAACCAAACCCCGGAGGATACAGGTAATACCGAGTAAGTGCTTTCGTTCCAACATAAATTTCCGGATTATTCACACAAGGATTAATCTGCACGAATTTCTACAAGGATATTTACCACTGGAATGAAACTACTCTTCAAGTACTGTTCTCTCTTTTTTCAGCACATCACACTCTTTACCACTTCATACTAAAAATATCCGCCTATGGCTATAATAATAGATAACTTTATTTTTTCTGTCTCCGATGAAGGGAAGTACTGGATCTTCTCAGAAACAGCTGTAAGACTCTATCCATAAAATTCTTCAACCTTACCTTTGCTCTCTTTATCCTTTTGTTTTTATATATTTACATATATATATATATGTAAGGAACGACCGTGTGATAACCGTTACACACACACACACATATATAATAATAATAATAATAATAATATTAGGGATAAAATCCAAAATTACAGGTAAAAACTCAATTGAAATCAATTTATTAAAAATTAAAATTAAATTAAGCTTCACAGAATGAAATATATATAAATATATAGTTTTAGGGAATAGAACCAAGGTTCATGAACTCATCGATGAAAATCCACTGTCACATATAGAAAAATTAATAATTAAAAGCACAATAAATGAGTATAATATAATACAAAGAAAATATCATAAGATAAAGATAATATAATTGTATATATATATATATATACAATGAAGGCAATGAACAAAAATAAGACAAGGGAATAGTTTTAACAACTATTGTATCTGTTTAATGCTTAAACTTAAAATCATTTAATGCTTTAATGTTAAAATCAAGTAATTTTTAAGGTTAAAAAGATTGCGCTAGTAATGACCATTATTTATATATACATATATATAAGATGAACTTCTTTCAGTTTACCAAATACAATAAGAAAGTTTCGATCATACGGAGAATGGAAGTGCCTTGTAATTGAAAGTGGAAGTGCGTTGTAATTGAAAAAACAACTTTCTTGCGTCTATATCCACGCATGCGCTTATGTAATAATAAAATGAAAAGTCATTGACTTCCTCGGTGCTATGATTTTCTTTTTTTCTCACTGTGTTTCTATCTTTTTCTTTCTCTCTTTGTGTGTTTGTCCGTCTCTCTAGATATATTTTATATATAAATATATGCACGCGCGCACATACGTAAGTACGTATGTCTATATGTATGAGCGTATATTAAGTTACGAAAGTTACGCGAGGGCCTCGATTCTCTTTTGTAACTTTTCAGCCGATTAAAATACGATGTTCTAACCTCTTGTATTGAGTTCTATTTCTCCTTTTTTCTTTCACCAAATCCTATCTCTCTGTCACTTTCTATATGTGTATGCACACACACACACACACACGCATATAT
>NC_068999.1:52564570-52566459 GCF_001194135.2 Octopus bimaculoides
ATATATATATATATATATATATATATATACACACACACATAGGTATGTATATACCTATGTGAGTGCGTTTTTGTGTTTGATAGCTGGTATTGGTTTTTTCATATCCTTTGTAACTTTAACGAAAGAACCAATTGAATAAGTACTGGGTCTAAAAAAAAAAGCTTCGGGGCAGTACCTCAGCATGGCTACAATCCAATAACTGAGGCAAGCAAAAAGTGAAAAGATAAAAATATATAGTAAGCTAATCACTATGAGGACAGCTGGTAATAACAAAAGTCAATACTTCCACTGATGATGCCTTATAAACAGAAATGCTTTGAGTTGTCTTCCTTGCTTGCTTGCACAAAGGCTAATGTTTTCTCACCTCTAATATATTTTACTGGAAAAGGTTTTTCTTCAGAGTAATACATGATTTTCTTTCTTTCACTCTATTATTTAATATTTCTTTTTGTGAGAGTAAGTTACCAATTAAGCTGGGTGCCGCTTAGTTTTTGTAATCAAAGCTTAAACAGTTTAAATTGTCACATAAAAAAAAAAGACTTTTGTTGGATTTTCAACAGTTTCCATGATCTTGCATTATCATTATCTTCCATGATCATTGTCTAACTTCTAATTGATTCGATCAGGTAATCTCTGATAAGTTAGATTGTGTAACCTTTGATAAAATTCTATTTTATATATAAAAAGAAAGTAAAATGTTATGCTTTTTACTCACCTTTTTTCTTCTTTTCTTCCCACCTACCCAGATATTGATATATTAAAACCAAATTCAAGTATATAATCGTGTCTAAATGGCAAAGATTATAACATCAGAGAAAGGTTAAAAAGACCTCAGCAAGATATGAAATGTTTTTTCAGCTGAGAAATTATTTTACTCATTCATAAAAGATTTTCAGTGTCACTTGGTTTAAATCAGAAACACCATTTGAAGACCAGGGATGAAGGTCATGAAATATGTTCATCAAGCCTACCAAATAACATCCAGATGTTTGAGCAAAAAAAGTGGATGACATGAATACTATTGCACATTAGATAGTGATTTCATTTCATCAAACAAAAATATCTTTTTCTATAAATATAACTGGTTGTTTTGTGCCTTTTATCTTAACCATCACAGTAGCTTTTCTTTTCTATTTATTTTAAAACAAATAGGCTAGAAATTGCTTAATTATAAAATATTACTCTTTTTTTTTTTCCTGTTTTTAATATTTCAGATTTTCATTAAATTCAAAATGGTTAAAATTGAAGATTGTTGCCAAAATTGTGGTCAGGTGTCAGCTCTTTATCAATGTTATCGGTGCAAAATGGTTTCCTATTGTTCCAAAAATTGTGAAAGAAAGCACAAAAAAGAACATAGCAGAGTGTGTTTTACTCCTCAAACTACACTGAATCAAATAAATCCATTGACTGAATCAGAAGTAACATGTTCCAATAATAAAAAAAAATCAAATAATGAAAAAACAGATAATAAAAAAGAGTGTTTAAAAGACAGTTCCAATGGTAAAACAGAAAACTTGTGTGAAACATGTTTTAGAACTAATATTCCTTTAAAGAAATGTTCTAAGTGCAAAACAACTTACTACTGCTCAACTGACTGCCAGAAATATGATTGGTCAACACATAAAAGCAATTGTAAGGTTCCAGAAATGAATACTGAGGTGAAGTATGAGAAGGAGAGTGGCCATGAGTATAGCAAGGAGAGAAGTAACAAAAAAGATCCAGTGAAGGAGAACAGTGTGAGCGTAGATGATGGGGATGGTAGTGATCCAGTGAAGGAGAGCAGTGTGAGCGTAGATGATGAAGATGGTATTGAAGTAGACAGCAAGGTAGGCAGTAAGAATAAAAAGAAAAGAAATAGAAGAAAAAAGCGTAAGAATGTCAACAGTGTC
>NC_068999.1:52567892-52570636 GCF_001194135.2 Octopus bimaculoides
ACTTTCATTGTGATTTCTGCAATGTGGTGCATAAATTGTCAAGTAAATGAGACGCATCTTTGCCTCCACTGATTCACTTGCAAAGTGTTGAGTAAAATTATTTCGTTGCAGACCTCCTTTGGGTCTTTTTATTATCACTACGACACACATAGTCCCCAGTTGGTAACATTGATTTCAAGGCCCTCCTGGATGAGACACTGGCATTCCACTTAATGTCTATGTTCTATGCTGGCATGGATTGGAGAGTTATTAATGTAGAAATATGGTATCGTAGTTACTAACAGTTGAGGGTTGCGTAGTCTAGACGGCGTTTTTAGATTTCATTATTCTCTTTAACCCGGGCAAAGCCGGGTATTTCTGCTAGTATATATTATATATGTTATTTTTGAAGCATATGCCTTTGATTTCCACCCTTATTACTGATCACCCCACTCTCTCTCTCTCCCACACTTCACATCATCTCCCTATTTCTTGTTTATAATGTTTTATTACAATGCTGCTCTACACCCACTCCCTTGTTTTTGAAATCCACTTGTCACCTCTTCCTGCTTGACCCACTCTTATTTCCTTCACCTTCCCCCAAACTGACATTCATTGTTGGATACTGATCATGCTCCTTCCCTTGTTTACTGTTCACTGAATCACCTATACTCCCTATCTCTAGCCATTTATCACTCACCTCAGTGAGCTGGCAGAATCGGTAGCATGCTGGACAAAATGCTTAGTGGTATTTCACCCATCGTTACGTACTTAGTTCAAATTCTGCTGAGATCGACTTTACCTTTCATCCTTTCGGGGTCAATAAATTAAGTATTTGTTGCATACTGGGGTCAATCTAATCAACTGGCCCCCTTCCCACAAAAATTTCTGGTCTTGTGCCTATAGTAGAAAGGATTTGTCACTCATCTCACAATGCTGCTCTCTGCCCACTCCCCTGTTTTGTAATCCACTTATCACCTCCTCCTTCTTGATCCCCTCTTTCTCTTTCACCATCCCCAAAACTGATATTGACCATTAAATATTGAATATCGACCATACCTCTCTTCTGTTTTCTGTTCACTGCATCACTTATACTCGCTACCTCTAACCATCTCTCACTCTCTCACAGACTCACCTGATCCTTTGTCCCAAACTCCTTTACATTTACCCTTTTGTGTCTTGAGGGTATGTCCCGAAATTAAGTAGTTGCAAAACAAGTTTGTCAACCACACAGCCATGGGGAAATATGAGAAAAGTAAAAAGTGTTTATGAATGATGTGTTTCAGAGTGAATTCAACTATAAATAATAGTTCAGAATACATTAGATCTGAAAGAAGAGAGAAAGCTACCTGACTCTTTTTGGAGGCGTGGCAAGGAGCCGAATCTTGCTGCTACACAATGATCTCCCAGCAGTGACCATTCTCTAGCCTAACATTCTAACCAGAAAGTCACAAGTGTTCATTTAAAAAAATATGAAAATGTGACAATTGGGTGTGACTGATTTGGCATGGCAGGCTGGAGACTGAACCTGTTTTAGTGGCATTACATTTTGGTAATAGAGGCTATCACACACACTGACGCACAGAAATGTATGTATATAGATGAACAGGAGTGAGAGATTAAAATTCATTAATTGTCCCCTCTCCTCATGAAAAGTAATGTGCTCACACATATAAGCAAAAAGAGAGAGAACAAGTGAAACACCTGATATCAAATAAGTCACTGTAGACTTACTGATGCCAAGTAGGCTGTGCGAAATATGTAGCTACACTTCATTTTCTATGTAAATATTTTGACTTTGTTTTCCTGTTTATAAATCAGCCTTTTTTAAATACTATTTATATGTTGATATATTTCTTTTATTTACATGGATTTAATAATTTAATCATGAAGGTGAAATATGTGACAGTTGTGGTAATTTTTATGAATATTTAATGAAATGTGGCCAGTGCAAGAATGCAAAATATTGCTCAAAATCTTGTCAGAAATCTGCATGGCCTCATCACAAGAAATTGTGTACATCTTCTAACAACGCAAATACTGAATCTTCAAGACTCATAGGTAAGTTCTAAGTTTTTAAAGCCTTGGTTGGTCTCTTCCATGTGTACATACACACATATATAGTAAGCTTCCATCATATTCTATCCACCCTTTCAGCCTGAGGTAATAGTAGAAGATATTTGTCCTTTATGCCGTGTAGTGCAACAGATCCTAAGACCACTTGATTCCAAAGAAAACATCTTAACCACACAGCCACACCTGCACCTGTCTATTCAGATACTGAATCTGAAAGAAAATTGCTTATATCTGCAGTCATTTTACTTCTAGCATAATTTATTCCTTCTTTCTGTCATATAATTTCAATTTCTAAACTTTATATTTTAGATAATTTCCAGAAAGCTATACATGAAGCAGAAAGGAGATTTCCCTGCCATAATAAAATTACAAGATTTTATGAGGTTTCAGCCGGATGTATGCCTCATCTTTCCGAAAGAAATAAACTTCTTGTTGCTTACATTTTAGAAGTAGGATTCCACTTCTTTAGGCCTTCTTTTTTCATCCAAGTAAGTATATTTCAATCATTTAAGGAATTTCTATTTCTTTATTTTCTCCATTTATTGTTTCTCTAAGTATGATTATGTGTATACAAGCAAATAACAATCACTGTTGAGTGGTAACATATTTAACAGCTGCAGTGGTAGGCATGATACACAAGTGTATGCATATGTGTGTATGTATGTGTGTATATATATATATATATATAT
>NC_068999.1:52570909-52583596 GCF_001194135.2 Octopus bimaculoides
TATATATATATATATATCGAAATTGAACCAAATTCGATGACTGGCACCCATGCCAACCTTCCTTCATTGGACACTAAATTCAGCTTGCGAAGACCTGTTGGGGCAAGTGAGATCGAAACTGAACCAAATTCGATGACTGGAACTTGTGCCAGTGGAGCACTAACAGCACCAACTGAGTGAGATCACTGCCAGAGCAGCGGTCTCGCTTCCGTGCCGGTGGCACGTAAAAAGCACCATTTGAGCGTGATCGTTTCCAGCTTCGCCTTACTGGACCTCAGAACTCTCTGGCCCACAATGTATTTGCAGTGCCAGTACTCATATCAACATTTGGGCTACTTGATTGGTCACTTGATGAGATCCAAGCCATTGATGTGAAAACCCGGAAAATACTAACAAGGACACATAATTTCCACATAAACAGTGATGTAGACTGCCTCTACCTAAAACAGAAACAAAACGGCAGAGGTTTAACATTGATCTGAAATGCCTTTGAATGTCGCATCATATCCCTTCGGCAACATCTTTTAACCATCAAGTGTTGAAGTGCATCTCTTGAACAAATTTGCATACATGAGGCTGATAACATCATAAGACTTGGAAAGCAGCTCCTTGAGCAACATTCCTTTCGTGATAACTTTAAATACATACCCAAAGAAGTCACATGACTCTACCACAACATATCAGAAGATTATGCATGGGTTAGGGTTAGTAGAAAGCTCTGAGATGATAGTAAGATTTATCATGAAAGCAGTCTATCATGGACCAATAGTCGGATTACTACCTCTCACTTCGAAGGGTATGAGTTTGCAATCCAGGAACAGGAAATATCAACCAAATACCTGATCCACAAAAGGGATAGAAATTCAGGAAAAGCAGTAAAATGTGACAACCAATGCAGACTTTGTGGAGTTAATACAAAATATATCACCCACATCATAAGCAGTTGTCTGAAAATGTCATCACAGTATTATCTACCGATGAGACATGATGTTGTGGCTAGCAATGAACTCCATTTAAAGGATAACCCCAAGGACAAAGCCACTCATAATAAAATGGAGTACTGGGTGGAATGTCCCAGTGAAAACCTCAATAAAATGTAAGCACAACAGGCCTGTTATGATTTGGGATAGAGAAATTAGCTGCCCATTGGATGTTAACATAAAGCTGAAGATCAGTGAGAAAGAGAACAGCCACACTGAACTATTGAGAAATCTGCAGTTACTCTATCCAGATTACAAGTTCAGGTTTATACCTGTAATTATTGGGGCCCTAGAATATGTAACACACTGTCTAAATACCAATCTTGAGGAATTAGGCTTTTCAAAACCAAAAAAGGAGAAAGTTAATTTGAAAACTACAGATCCAATCCATCACTGGAACTGTAAAAATCTGTAAAACTTTCCAGAAGCAGGTCTACATATGCAACTATATGCATGAGAATTCATACACAAAACAAAATATACAAATCTGCACATATATTTACATACATAAATGTGTGCGTGTATATGTACATACATACATACCCACCCTGTTGTTGATGTTGAAATTCCAATGAAGGAGTCTTGGATCTAGGTTAGAAACTGGTTCTTTCTCTGTTGGCAAGAAATCTTGAAACAAAACTGAATAATAACATACAGATATATAAATTTGAGCAAAGTCAACTCCAACACATTGGCACCAACTTCATGCAAGCATGAAGGCATGCTGACAAAACACTGCTCCTCTAAATCAAAAGCTTACCTGTCATTGTGGTTCTGTGGTACAAAGCATCTAGCTATCTACTCAAGAAAACACCGAGTAAATGATCCACAAGCACTCAAGCAAACTGAGTCCTCAACTTGTTCCATTTGTCAAAAGGCTTGCAAGGCTCCAGCAGGCCTCAAGAGACACATTAGTGTCCATAGAACGCTTTATTTTATACTGAACCCTAATTTGTCGTTCAGAACAAGAGAATCCATCATATATATATATATATATATATATATATATATATATATATATATATATATATATATATAGTGACTCGGAGGAGAAAGATGTGTGGGGATACCATTATGAAAGGTTATTAAATCTGCTGAATGACTGGGAGAAGGAGAGTCTTTCAAATATCAAACCAATTGAGGGACCAGCCATCAGAGTTGATAGCAGTATAATAGATAAGGCAATTAAGAATATGAAAACTGGGAAAGCCGAGATGCACTTGCATAGTTAATCAGGTTATTCAGGAAGGTGTTATCCTAAAAGACTGGTGTAGCAGTATTATAGTTAGCTGCTACAAGGGTAAAGGTGATGCAGTAGATAGAAACGATTTTAGAGGTACCAAACTGTTAGACCAGGTCATGAAAATTACAGAGAGTTATATCTCAACATCTCAACTGATTAGGGATATAATTAAACTAGATGAGATGCAGTTTGGTTTTGTTGCAGGGAGAAGTACCACAGATGTCATCTTCATAGTGAGACAGTTGCAAGAAAAGTATTTGGCCAAAAGTAAACCATTGTATTTAGCCTTTGTTGACCTGGAGAAAGCTTTTGACAAGGTTCTCCACTCTCTTATCTGATGGTTCCTAAGGAAGCTAGGAGTAGAGGCGTGGCCTGTTAGAGTTGTTCAAGCCATGTACAGTGATGCTGTCAGTAAGGTGAGAGTCGGTCTGGAATATAGTGAACAGTGATGAATTTAGAGTAAAAATTGGAGTTCACCAGGGATAAGTTTTTAGTCCATTCTTATTCATCATAGTTCTCCAGACCATAACAGAGGAATTCGAAACTTGATACCCATGGTAACTACTATATGCTGATGATCTTGCTCTCATTGCAGAATCTGAAGCAGAATTGGAGAAGTTCCGAGTTTAGAAGTAAAACCTGGAATCAAAGGGCTTAAAGTTAACTTAGCATAGACTAAAGGTGTTGTTAGCAAGAAAGCAGATAAGACTCTCCTTCCATCAGGTAAATGGCCCTGCTCAATATGTAGGAAAGGAGTGCGTTGTAATTCCATTTGATGCACCAAATGTAAGCTATGGATGTATAAGAGATGCAATGGAATCATAGGAAGATTAACAGATAAGGTCACTTTCAGGTGTGGAAGATGCACAGGAACAATAAGGACTAAGAGCACGAGGGAGGGACTTAAACTCTCTCAAATGCCCAGGAGGTTCTTTTGAGGTAGAAGATAGTTTCTGCTATTTAGGTGACCAAATTAGTAATGGTGGTGGATACTCTGAAACTATTGTTTCTAGAATAAGAATAGGATGGAGTAAGTTCAGAGAACTACTACTTCTGTTGGAAGCAAAAGGACTCTCTCTCTCAGAGTGAAAGGTAAATTGTATGATGCCTGTGACAATGGCTATATTCCATGGTGGTGAGACATGGGCTTTGACTGCAGAGAATATGTGTAGACTGGACACTGAAAGTTATGGTATCCAGGGCAAGAAATAAAATTACATCCAGTGGTGAAACTCCAGCTCTTGATTTCAGGAGTTTGGGGAAGTATGGAAATGCCCCTTTAGTTACCACTACTTCTAAGTTTGTGCTGGCTTAGGATATTATTCCTTGTCAAGGTCTCCAGTTATAGGTCAAATGGTAGAAGATGGTTGTGTGATGTGGAAGTGAACTGGTCCCCTAGACACATATCTCATGAGCACCCCACTCCATCACTACCTGTGTGTGGACATACCCTGATGTCATGTAAACCACCCCCAATGTTTAAAGGTTAAATAGGTCTTATGCTTCAAGGGTGAGCTTGGGAAAGAAGGAGATGAGCAGAGTGGACTATAATTTAATTGGCAAAACAACAGGAATTCACTGTTGTATCCTTCCCAAGAAAAATTATGAATCTTCAGATTTTGGTATGAATGTCTATGACCACTGATGCCTGTAAGTATGCCACATGAAGAGAAAAAGATGTTGTATGAATGTAGTTACATGCATATTTTCATTTTATAATAATTTCAAATTTTGGCACAAGGTCAGCAATTTTGAAGGTAAGTCAAGTACTACATTGACTGTAGTACTTGACTTACCCCCAAAAGATGGAAACAGTGTTGATTTTAGTGTAATTTGAACTCAGAATGTAAAGAGAAAGAAGAAATGGCACTTACGATTTTGTCTGATGTGCTAAAGATTTTGTTAGCTCACGACCTAAATTATCATTAAATAATAATAAACTTTTCTTCCTTTTTCAGGATATTGAAGGTCGCATATGTAGTCTGATATTTTATCACAAAGAATCAGATCCTCATCCATATTTTTCCTGGGACCAATTGAAAGTTGGGAAATATATTTGTATCTTGGAACCCGAGATTCATTTTTTTCTTGATGGACAAGTTGGTTTTAGAATTAATTCTACTAAGGATGTTAGGGTTTTATAAAATGTTGGGTTAAAAGAAATAAATCTATTTTTCAAGTATTTATTGTTAATAAATTTATTTTATCAAGTATTTATTGTTATTTCTTTAACTATTTCATCTGCAAAAACTCTGTGGAAGCTTGTTGTGTATGTGTCTACATGTGTGCATGTGAACACCGGACTGCCTTTATGTTTGTCTCCTTGTCACCACTTGACAACTGGTGAGGTTTGTTTACATTCCTGTAAGTTAGCAATTCAGCAAAATAGACCGGTAGAATAAGTACAAGTCTTGAAGAAATGAATACTTGCCTTGATTTGTTTGACGAAACCCATCAAGATAGTATTCCAGCATGGCTACAGCTCAATGACAGAAACAAGATAAGAGATAATGTGTTTTTTTTTTTTGTGTATAAATTAACGTGGTTTTAAGGAAGGGAGTTGAGAACTGTTCATTTAGCTGTTTTCTATTTTGAGCTGCACTGTTTTCTTTGATATTCAAGCAATTGGATGTATTTGAAGCAAAAGAAAAAGAGAAGAAACAATTGTAAGGAGAATAAAAATATTTTGATGTGGTGATGATTATTGATTTTATCACCATCAATGTTATGACCACCATCGCCTTTCTATATTCAGGTTATTCCCCAAAGGATGAGAAATTGTGGCAATTGATAAAAAACAGAATCTCTCCTGTTAATACTCACATGCTTATGTATGTAAACCTACATACCAGATATACAAAGATGGAAAATTTAACTATTTCTCCATAGACTGAAAAAACTGGCAAACAGCCTTAGCTCATTAGTATTTAAACTGGCTATATCTGGCCATCCCCCCATCCAAAGAAAAGAAGTGTCCCCTTATAAATAATGTTATTATGCCCTTTTCTCCTGGAATTGTATTCCCTTCTGACCTTGTGCCCTCCCTTTGAAAAATTCATGAAACCATGCCTGGATAACTGATTTGGCAGAGTTTCTATGGCTGGATACCCTTCCTAACGCCAACCACTCCGTGAGTGTAGTAGGTGCTTTTATGTGCCACCGGCACGAAGGCCAGTTAGGCGGTACTGGCTCAAAATGGTGTATTTTACGTGCCACCTGCACAGGAGCCAGTCCAGCGGCACTGGCAACGATCTCGCTCGAATGTGTTTTCACGTGCCACTGGCACAATTACCGGAAGGCGACGCTAGTAACGATCATGCTCAAATGGTGCTATTTATATGCCACTGGCACGGAAGCCAGACAGCTGCTCTGGCAACAATCATGCTCGGACGGTGGTGTTAGTGCTCCACTGGTACAGGTACCATCACGATTTCGCCTTCACTTACCCCAACAGGTCTTCGCAAGCCGAGTTCAGTGTCCAATGAATTCTTTTTTGATGCGATGTGTGAGTTCATTAGAGTAACTCTCTAGCCAGAATTGAACTGCCTCTATTCCTAGGCTGTGGAGGATATTAGAATAGAGGTTGACTACTTTGAAGGATACTAGTAGGGTGTTTTTGTTTGTTTTAGGGAGATGATTGAGCATATCCAGGTCATCCCTTATGTAGCTTTTGATATGCTTGAGGAATGGTTTTAAGAGGGTATCTAAAAAGTTACTGAGGCGGTGGGTTTCACATGCAAGACCTGCTATTATAGGACTTAATTTGAGGTCATTAGGAGTAGGGAGCTTGATTATTATGGCTGTGGCTGTCCTTCATGTGTTACTTATTTTCTCATGAGGTAGAGCGTGTGAATTAATGTTACATGTGGGTGGAATACACAGTGCTTCCAGAGCTCAGTATTGCTGAGATAGACTTTCTACATCTTCATAAATATGCATCATTTGTTCGCTTTTTACAAGAGAGCATGTGAAAGATAGACAGACAGGGAATGTTTTCACCATAGTAACTAATAAGTTTTGTCAACATAACAACCTGCCATTATAGTGACAGTATTTTTTTAAAGTCTGTGTTGCATTGTCTGAATCTTGTTTTGCAATGTGTGCTAAAAAAATAAATAAATAAAAAAGGGTGGGGAAATTCCAACTTATATGGAACAGCAATTTCAAAAGTCTGCTTTTCTAATTTCTAGTAGGCGGTTGTGGAGTGCAATGAGTAATATTTACTGCATTTTTGACTTTGAGAAAAATTTTTTTTTTACAAATGTTCACCACCTTACAAAAACTATATCAGCGAAGCAAATCAGAGCATATTAAAAGCAAATTTAGTTGGGGCAAAATGAGTAAGACAAGACAAGGTGACTTTGCCTCTTCACTTCTCCAGAATTACATATGACAAAAAAAGTCAATATCCATAGACATCAAAATTGCAACACAAATTAAAAATATCCAGGTTACATGGAAGAGGATCATGGAAAAATGGCACATATGAAATTCAACTAAACCAAACATTTTAACATAAAATTTTCTTAGTAATTTCTTCACGGTCTGTTGGAGTTGCTCTCTTCCTGATACATTTATGCAGCAAGCAGTTAAAACAAAGAAATTAAAATTAGTCATTACTCATTTTTCCCCAGTCCAACAGAAAAAAGAATATTGAATGTTAAACACCAAAAATTATTCAGATATTTTATTAGCAACCTCAAGTACAATCGGATCAAAGTTGAGGAAAATTTTCATGAAAAAAGTACCTGTCACTTGACTATGTTTCAAACTCTTAACATCAGCAGCAACTATGTTGAACAAATTTTACTCCCAAAATGATGCAATACTTGCAATGTAATGGTTTCAAACAGATAAGGAGAAAATAACAAGAAATCAGAAACTACTTAATTTGTCCCACTCTCTATGGTAATTTTAATTTAAGTATTTGACAAATTGAAATGAAAAAAAATCAGAAAAAAAGAATACAAAATGAAAACATGGAAAAAAGAAAGAACAAGGTTTGATTTAACAAAAAACATTTGAACAAAAATTAAATAACTCTGAAGCTGGAAAAAAAAAGGTTTAGCTGTTGAGATATCTAATTTTATAATTAAAAACTAAATTCAAAATTTACATTTTGGAACAAATTTCTTACTTGCTCTTTCATAAACTAAGACCAAAGTTTTTGGTGCCTCATTAAAATAACAAAGTTTACAAGTAGTGATATATGCATGCTTGTGTGTGTGTGCACCTTTAATCACAAGTGGTCAATCTAAGGTCATTTCTCAGTCATGCTTCTTTCGCTCAGTCTATTCTTTATGTATCTTTGTATACATTTATACTTACACACAAAAACTCTCAGATACATCAGTTATAATTGTTTCCAAGAATGCTTTCCTTTTCTCTGTCTTTATATTAATTCCCTAGGGAATTGTTTGACCAACTGCTTTACCTAATTGTTTCATTGGAGGGGGACTCCACCGGCTATTCAGTCCCAAAATACCTTAGTCAGCTCACTGAACTTTGGTATGGGAAAAATTTACAACCTTTATGTCAATAAACTATTGTTCCTGAAAGTTGTTTTTTAATACCTTCCATGGACTGCTTGAAGCTTACTAACTTCCTACACCTTGACCCTTGGATCTTACTTTTACATATTACTATATATATATATATATATATATAAACTTTATAGTTGTTACATGAACTATTAATTTTAAAAACAAGAGTTTAATGCAAGTTCATATGTATTTATATGTGTGTATGCATGTGTGAAATTCATAAAAAAAAGTAAACTTGTGATAAAAATTTGCAGTTTTATTTTTTATTAATACACCAGTTATTTCAGAGCAAAACCTCTCACTACAGTTTGCATCAGATTTATTTATTTTATTGCAGCAAAAACATTTTAAATGCAAGACATCAAATATTTCTGCTGCCAGTTAGAAGAGGTAAAAAAATAGTGCATTGTTTCTTTGAAAGTGCTTTATATCATTAAAAAAAATTTTCTGCAGTTGTAATCCTACTTTACAACACCTTGTAAATCACACTTATCAATGAATGACTGAGTGAGTGGGAGTGTGTATGTAAGTAAGTGAAAGAGAGAGAGAGAGAGAGATAAACGATTTCTTTTTTTTTTTGATGTTTTCATAGATATTTTTCATAGATATTTTTCATAGATATTTTTCATAGATAAGTAATAATAAAGCTTGATAAAAATTTTAATTTCTTATATTTTATAAAATTCGAATTTGTTCAGCAGAATCAATTGAAAGAATATTATTTTCTAGACAAATTTTAGGATTCAAGATACAAATACACTGACCAACTTTCAGTTGGTCCCAGGAAAAATATGGATATGGATCAAAGTCATTGAAATGAAATAACAAAATTCTCTGCTTATCATCAGTATCCTTTAAAAAAAAAAAAGAAAAAAAGTTTATTATTATTTAAATGAAAATATGCATGTAAATACATTATTTAGTACCTAGCTTCTAACAACAGTTGTATTCTATCCAATACTGTCAAACACAAAATACATATTGTAGGATAGATGATCGAATAAAATATTTTCTTTATGAAAGAACTTCAGTTTTTATGCTTTTACAACTTTTTTACTGCACTGCAAATATTTTGAAGGTCTATCATAACCATCTTTTATAGTCTGTAGTGAGATTTAAGAATAGCTCCAAAATTAATAAGTTTTTTGTTAGATAATGTATAAAGCATTAAATATAGAATTTTCCAAAAATCCAAGTTAATGAAATATGTTGCCAGCCCTATGATCCACACTCCAAAATAGCTTTAATAAATCAAAATTATCATATATAAGAGGGGATAGATTTGTACATTGCAGCAGTAATCTTTGTACCATAGGTCACAACAACTTTGTGATAACTTACAATCTCTTTATTATTCAATAGTTTCAATGATGTAAGAGCTATTGAAAACAACTGGATCTGTTGAATTTAGCCCTTCCATTTGTACTTGTTCAGGATTGCTATCTTACTTTAAGCAATGACATGTCATAAAAGTAATCATAAGAAACAAAACTTAGAGGTCTACACACATATAAAGACATAAACTCTAACATGCATACTTTCTCTTGAGCTACAAGTTCTTTTATATCAGTTTCCAATTGCAGCTACCTTTGGGGTGGAGGTAAAGGACATGGACTGCACCCCCTTTCGGTCATTTTTTTTTTTTTTTTTTTTTTTTTTTTGCTTTTTTCTACAGAAACCCCACCTTTTCAACTGCAGAGATTGTGAATTCCCCACCTAACTTTTCACTTCTTTTAGAAGTGTTTTTTTGGCAAAATATATAGAAAAATATGGAGATTATGATTCTGAAAAAAAATTTTGGTAAAATTTCACTTTTGAAATGCCGATTTTTTTGCGGATTCGGAATCACTGCAGTCGAAAAAGTGGGTTTCTGTAGAAACTGCTCCACCCACCAAAATGGGGTGTGGTCTATGTCCTTTACCTCCACCCACTTTCAGTTACTGTTGTCAAACTACACAGCTGCTCTGAGCCATGTTAAAGAGATCCAACTGATCAGCTTCTCTACATCTTAGGTGGCACATCAAAGGATACAATGCATTTCTCTTTAAACAATACATCAGTCAAATACTGAAGAAATTGCAGTCTTTGTTATTTAGGACTGGCCAATACTATTCAAATGAATTATTTTTTTTAATATATTTCTTCTGGTTGTGTAAATTCCAATTGAAAATAATCCCATCTCTTAAACCTCATCTGATCTTTTTGATTCCCCACTAAAAATATTCCTACCAATACGAAGAATTCTCCCCTCTTTTTCTTCTCAAATATGATGCTTCTTTAATCAGTACTCCCAGAGAAATCCTCCATACTTATTGCCCAGTCTATGTCGACATCCAAACCATACAAACTAGATAAAGCTTCTTCAAAACTATTTCTTTCTACTTCAACAGACTTGCCAATCTATATACACTAAGTGTATACATATACACTAAGTGCATATATACATCATGTTCTATCGAGATTATAATCATCCCTGATTTGTTACAACATTTAGTATCTGAGTATGTGTAATGTAAACAACAATAAGATTGAAGTTGAAAAATGGATAATGGGGATATATGCCATATTTCAGTTCTTGCGCCTTCATCAGCACCCCATCCAACCCATTAACCATCCATGAACTCATTGCTTAAATAGTCACTAAATATAGCAGTGTAACATTAGTGAATATACTAATTTTACATATTAAACACATTCCTGAAAGTTGGTATGTAAATATTAATGACCTAAAGGGACACTGTATTTTGTTATGTGACTATAATATAAAAGTGTTTAATATACTTTATAATATAAGACAATACTGTGTTAGCAGTGCTACTACATCACTTGTTAAGGTTGCCTCTACAGATATTCTATAGAAATTATAGCCAGCACTGATTTGATATGACATTTTATATCTGAATATGCCTAATGTAAACAACAAGATCAAAGATGAAAAATGGTTATGGGTGTGTATGCTACATTTCAGAAACTCTTGCTCCTTCATCAGCACCACATCCAACCCATTAACCATTCACGAACTCATTGTTTAAAAAACCATTAAATAGAGAATCTGTAGAGATAACCTTAACAGGTGATTTTATAGCACTGCTAACACAGCAGAAGACAGTATTGATTTATAAAGCATTTAATATACTTTGTAGTATATTATGGTTGCATAACGAAATAGAGTGTCCTTATCATGTATGAAGGTACCTCTGGTCACTTCAAACCAACAAAGCCACTGGCCCTAACAATGTTCTTTCTATTATCATTAATCAGTACTTTATATACTGTGTTCAAATTCTGAGATTGGCTTGGCCTTTCATCATTTCAAGGTGGATAAAACAAGTAACAATTAAGCAGTGGGGGGGGGGGGTTAATGTATTTAACTAACCACTCCTCTTAAAAAGGCTGGCCTTGTGCCAAAATTAGTATGAATTATTTTTAAACAGTTCACCCAAGAGATACTCCTTAGATTCATCAAATTCTTTCTCTCTTTCTCCCCAGGGACTATCACAATCTCTGGAAACAAAACACACAACAGTCTGTCCCATTTCCTCAAATGACAATCCCACAGACCATGTCAGCTATCATCCTATTTCACTCACTTTCAACATCTTTACAACAACCACTTTTTCCAATAGCTAACCATCCAGTGCAGCTTTTGTAAAGTTAGATCTACAGGAGACCCAGTGTCACTCACCCTTGAGCCATTTAGTAAAACCAGTGTTATTGCTTTTGCCATTGCAAAGCAATCAACTGGGCTTGGCATGCAAACTTCCTGACAAAACTGTCTGCCTGTTGGCTTCATCGATCTCTTATGTCTTGGGTCTGACAGAATGCACTATCATAGTGAGTGTTGATGGAGCTCTCTGACTATACAATGACTCTGGTGTGCTCCAAGCTTCAGGTTTATTACCCAATACTCTTCTTCTAGTGTATCAGTGTGCTGTCATCCACAACAATATCAATTCATATACATATACCTCCTTTCATTTCTTCTTAACCTTCCACAATTAAATATCATCCGTGATCAGCCTAGACACCTCAAGTAACATGAACACAGACCTCAAAAACGTTCTCTAATGAGATCATGCCATTCTTATCTCTTTCAACAGCAAAAAGATACAATCACTTCACATATCAGGAAAACAATATTCAAACTACATGGATTCTGTTGAAAGTAATACGCAAGAAGGTATTACCTTTGTATGCATTAACTAAATATCCGAGAAATTACATACCCTTCATATGGCCAACTCTATTCAAATAGCTCAAAACCTATTCCTTGTTTTTCTATATAAATGGTCTATTTCATTACTAGTTAACTTAATACTTTTCACTATTGTAAATGCAATTCATTTTGAATTGTTGAGTTAAGAGAAATTCTACAATATCACTGAAATTAATGTACAAGATTCTAGGTAACCTCTCAACCTATTCAATGTAACAAGCAAATTTCCCTTTAGAAAAATATTTAGTGATTTTATGATAAATAGAAACCATATGTTTAAAGCTTAAACCCTTTCAGTATATAAAGTCAGGATAGGAACAAACAGAAATTCCAATGAAATAGTAATTTTGAATGCAATATATTAGATTTCATTGATTACTGTGCTTATAAAGACATTTTGTAAATTATTTACTGCCATTTGATTATTTCACATTTTGATACTTTTAATAAGTTTGACTTAACTCTATCTTCCATTCACATTACTCCAAAATAATTGATATATATATATATAAATAAACTATTGCAGCAGATTTAACACATAAACTTCTGAGCAGTGATTGTTCTCTGAACATAGACATAATCATATTTAGAAAAAAGGAATGAGTGGAGAATGATAGAAACAAAAAAAACAAATAAATGGGAATGGGAATGAGAGAGAGAGAGAGAGAGAGAGAGAGAGAGAGAGAGAGAGAGAGAGAGAAATTG
>NC_068999.1:52583606-52589337 GCF_001194135.2 Octopus bimaculoides
AGAAACAAAAAAAACAAATAAATGGGAATGGGAATGAGAGAGAGAGAGAGAGAGAGAGAGAGAGAGAGAGAGAGAGAGAGAGAGAGAAATTGTTCATATATAATTAAAAATATATAAATTGAATAAAAGACTACAAATATACTCACTAGAATTAAATAATTTGGTTTATAATAAAAATATTCTTCTTTTAGTATGAAAGCAACAAGAAGAACATTTCCTTTCTGAATAGCTTTATCTTCCATCATAAAATCAATGAATGTAGTAACTATTTTAAATGAAGGAAATAGCGCTTTTGCGTAGTGTAGAGTTTTGAAGAAATTATCTAAAAGAAAAATTTAGAAATTGAAATTATACAATAAGAATAAATCAAAGAAGTAAAAATATGAGAGCCATAGCCCATTTCAAGTTGAAATCGGTGTTAAGTATATAGTAGAGATGGCATAGACAAACAAGATAGATATATTGTCCTATTGAGTTAAGTAAGTCCTGTTCTAAGTTGAAACTCATCAAAATTGACTTTTTCTCTAATATGAAGAAAATAAGTATCAGTATGTACTGTAATCTATTCAATTATATATATATATTTTTTTTGTAACATACTGGACACATGACTTGGTTTTTAAAAAAATCACTTCTTCATAAGCTTTTTTTATATTTGAGAAAGTGTCCTTTGAACTCTTTGGAATGAGTGTTGAGGTAGAAAGAAATATATATAGAATATATTATAAGAATATATATGGACACTAGTACTTGAGCAGTACTTAATTTTATGAACTCCAGAAAAATGGGAAGTGAAGTTGAGCTAGGTAAGATTCTGACTCAGAATTTAAATGAAGTAGCTAAATATTGCAAAGCAATTTTGTCTGTTTCTCATTTCAGTCAATCCACAGCCTTGCTCTTTGGCATTTATATATATAGAAAGACAATTTACCCAAGTTTAGAAATTGTATGATAATATTAATCTATATATTAATAAGAATGGCGAATGAATGTCAGTTTGGAGTAGCTCAGAGTTGACCAGCGGTACAGAAATGGGGATATGAAATGGTTTGGAGTGGGAGGGAGGCAGTGAGAGATGGATAAAACAGGGATAGAGAGAACAACGGTATAAATTATGGTAAATATGGGTGGGAGTGATAATGGGTTCATGGGAGGACCCAGTTGTCTGGATGTGGAAAAGAAGATAAAAAGAAGCAGGTATAGACTTGGCAAAAACACGAGGTGAAGAAGCCAGTTGTGTGCATATACAATATGTCCTGGCACCTTGTTAACACTACCTTTAACTCTCTTTGTGGTACTACTCCTTACTGGCTCTGTACCACAAGGGTAAGCACAGGAGAGAAGACGACTAGCAGAATAAACGGTTAAAAGAATCAACAGGAAAGCCAATGGTGTAGCCTTCCTCAAGAAAAACTATCTTCAGACTTTGTCATTCAGATTCATGGTCACCAATGCCTATTGGCATGGCACATGAAAAAAAACAGACATATTTGAGAGTCAGTATGAGTGGTAGAGTAAGAGAGTTGGCAGAGAACAAGATTAAATGCTGTTCCATATTGAGTTCTATCCAGGTGTACCAAGTTTGAATGCTTCCTGGCTTAATTGCGCTTTTCAGCTTTCTGAGATCAATGAAATAAGCAGGAACATACCATTAGTGGTTCAATGGCCTGTATGACTTACCTACAAATTAGTGGGCCTTGGAGCCTGTGTGATAAATCAATAAATGTAAGATATTCACTGTTTTAATATACTTATTCCAAAATTATTTCAAAACATAGAACTTACATCTGAATGTTTCTTTTAAGTTGTTAGAAGATGTACATAATTTCTTGTGACGAGGCCATGCAGATTTTTGACAAGATTTTGAGCAATATTTTGCATTCTTGCACTGACTACATTTCATTAAATGTTCATCTAACTTTCCACAGTTAGCACATTTTTCAGCTTCATAAATCATGGAACCAACCAATGCATGTAAATAAAAGATATACATCAACATATACAAAGGATTATTTTTTTTAAACAGATCTCATAAGAATGACAAAACAATGTCAGTCTACTTACATAGAAAATCAAATGTAATTTATATTTTTGGTTGTTTCTTCTAACAAAAAAATAAGACAAAACAGTAATTAGATGATGTTATTTAATCATGTATTGAATGTTAATTATTGGATTAAATTAATTTGTTTAACATCTGTTTTTCCATGGTAGCCACAGGTTGGACAGAAACATATTGAAGCTAGATTTTATGGTCAGATGCTCTCCCTGTCCCCATTCCTTACTTTTTTCTCAACTAGAGGTTTTCTCACAGGTCTTTAAAGGTGCAGACTGATCAATGAAAATATCAACAAGGGATGTTAAATACTATTCACTGTTTCACTCAAGTGAAACCATAGGATGTCAACATTCATGCATACACACTGTACACATAGGCTTCCTATAGTTTCTGTCTACCAAATTCATTCACAAGGCATTGGCCAGCCAAGAGATATAGTAGAAGACATTCATCCAATGTGGGACTGAACCTGAAACCTCATAGTTGTGATACAAACTTCTTAAGCACATAGCCATGCCTGCACCATTCCATGATTCATCTTACCCCTGTATGTCCTGAAAACAAATGCTGCCTGTTATTCATCTCACTGAAATATATAGAATAAGTACCAATATACGGGATCTTTCAAATGACTACCATTTGCTTACCAATTCGTGACCTTGAAACAATGTGATGTGATGGGGTACCCAAAAGTGACCAGACATGTTCTCTGTGGGACAAGCCATTGTAGTTCAGGCTTCCACTGCCAGAAGCCATTTGATGCAACCCTCAGGCATCAGTCTGCTGACCAGCAGCATTGGCTGATGTTGTACTACCATGTGATGTGTCTTTATTTGGCAGTGCTTCTCCACTGGCCATCGATTTTTGTGATGGTTGAAATGAAGGAACAGTGTGTTTCTGTGAATTCCTGTTTACTACGGGGAAAGCAGCAACCAAAACAGTTGTCATGCTTCAAACAGTTTACAAGTATTGTTTTCATGCTTTAGGAATGGTCCCTTGTTGCTTGAAGATCAATCTTATTCAGGGTGACTGTCAACCTCCTGAACGAATGAAAACATCACAAAAATTCATGAACTGATCTTGTGGGGACTGTTGCTGAACGATTGACAAACTTGTTGGTATGACTGGTGTGTCCTGGAGCTCCTGCCAAAGAATTTTGAGTGAGGAATTGTGAATGAAAAGTGTTGCAGTAAAATTTGTGCCTTGCTTGCTCTTGGAAGATCAAAAACAATCATGACTGAATGCGTGTCGTGAACTGAAAGAACGGTTGGAAGTTGATTCGGACCATTTTTTGAAGGTCATCCCTGGTGATGAAAGCTGCTGCTATGGTTACAACATGGAAATGAAACAGCAATTAAGTCAATTGAAGCATTCAATGTCACCATGCCCCAAAAAAGCGCATCAAGAGAAGTCCAATGTCGAGATGATGCTGGTTTGTTTCATTGATGCGAAAGGAATTGTCCACGCAGAATTTGTTCCTCCTGATCAAACTTTTAACCAAATCCAAGTTCAAACTCTTCCATAGTAAGTAAAATTATGATAATTCTGTTATGTTAACCTTTTTGTTACTATATTTATTTTGAGATGCTCTGTGTTTCTTTCAATTACTTTAAATATAACATAGAATTTAGTAAAATAATTTAGTTATCATTCAGCTAGTGTTAGGAACATAAATTGTGACCAAGGTTTGGTGGAAGATTTTAATTCAAAACTTATGAAAACAAGACATTTGTATTCAGAGCCAGAGCTGGTTTCAGCCAAGTTGGTAACAAAATGGTTAAATATCTAAAAAACTGATACAATTCCTTGTTTGATTTGATGCATTCAATGAATTAACTTGGTACTATAGGCTACCAAGCAGTAATAGCAATAATATAGAATCATTGATGCTCAAGGTTGAGCATTCCTCTGCACATACCAGAAGTTTTGAGGGAGGCTGGCAGTTGCCCATGCATAAATGCAAGCCTCCCCTTTTCATGCCATGAATATTTATCCAAGAGAAAGGCTACCGAGTTAGACTAATATAGCTTGGTACCAGTACTGTCACAAGCCAGGACAATATTTTTTTGAAGAAGACATGCATGAAAGTCTCTCCTCTCACTGCTATTGATATTTATCCAAAGGATTGCTTTGGGCTGATACAACTTGACACCAGTGTCACTGCAGGCATTACTACCAGAACATAGAGAGTTGGAACAGATAAAACATCTTAACTGATCCTCTGACAATTCTGCCAATCCATTCTCCTAGATTGGTACATTTTTTAATCAATCCTGAAAGGCAATATTGACCTCAGCAAGATTTGAAATCAGAATGCAGAGAGATGACACATACCATGATGCATGGTATCCAATACTCTACTACCTCTGTCAAGTCACCACCTTTATAGTTATAATAATTATATACCTTTTACTAGGACAGACTGTGACATTTTATCCACAGACTCTTCCTTACTGTGTAACACGATTTTTGTCCTTGGGTAGCAATTGTTATTTCCTATTTGCTTACTCCTAGAAAGTATGAAAAATGGTTAATATTTCCTTCAAACTTTGCTTTTGTTATATTTACTCAAACCCGAAAGAATCCCTCTCAACACATGGCTACAATGCTCTCTCACCACTCCTCATGATCAGAGATGCTCACATTGTCAGCCATTAAGGGACATGCTCAAACGGTTAAGGTTAAGCACTTGAAAAGCAAATCAGTGGCATTGAGTAGAATATTTGCTAAAATGATATTTATGCTTCAGCAACTCAGCACAGAATCTGTCTGGAATATAATGGAAAATAAGTCAGCTTCAAAACCTTGAGTGCAGGTCACAAAAGCAAAGTGTGAAGGGAATAGTAGTCATTTCCTTTGATTTCTAGAAAGGAGTATATAGGAAATAACACTTATTAACTACCCCACCCTTCAAAAGAAAAAAAAAATTCTTACACAGTGTTATTGTTATTATTGAATCTGTCACTCACCTTTGACTGATTCTTTAATGGAACTTTTATCATCTTTAGACTTTGCAGTTTTGCATGAATTCTTGTGATGTTTCCAGTCAGCTGTTTGACAAGTTTTGGAACAATATTCTATTTTGTTGCAAGCAGAACATTTTTTCAACACTGCATCTGTCCTTTTACACCTGGCACATTCACCTGTTTACAGAAATGAAAATCAGAAATTATCAAACACATCTATAATATAGGTGATATTATATTGAAAAGTGTTAACATTACGATAGCTAAGGAAAAGATGGCAAGGTGGCAAAATCGTTAGTACATGCTGTTAGTTTTTCTGGTTCGTTATATTCTAAGTTCAAATCTCACAATATCACATTTGTCTTCCATTGTTCTGGAGTCAATAAGATAAGTACATGTCAAGTATTTAAGTCAGTGTAATCCAATGATGTCCTCTATCTAAAATTGCTGGCCTTGTGCCAAAATTTGAATCAGTTATTATAAGAAAGGATGGTGAATTGGTAGAATCATTAGAACTTTAGAAAAAAATGCCTTGACATAGCTGTTCTTGCTTTTAGATTTTGAGCTCAAATCCTGCTCAGGTCAACTTTGCTTTCATACCCTTCAGGGTTGATAAAATAAACTATCAGTCAAGAAGTCAGGGGGATCTATTTACCTGACAAATCCCCTCTAACAAATTTCAGATCATGCGCTTAAACCAGAAATA
>NC_068999.1:52589437-52590004 GCF_001194135.2 Octopus bimaculoides
TAATATAAGGTGTTTGTTCTTAGTTGGTGTTGTGTGGTAAAAAGTTTGCTATGTAGTGGTGGTAAATCTTAAGTAATAGAGGAATATTTTTATGTAATGGGAGTATATATTTATGTGGTGGAAATCTAAAATGGTATTGTTGAAAAATAAATTTCTTACTTCTGTCACTTACCTTTGACTGATATTTTACTGGAACTTTCACCATTTTCAGTCTTAGCAGTTTTGCATGAAGTCTTGTGATGTTTCCAGTCAGCTGTTTGACAAACTTTGGAACAATATTCCACATTGTTGCAAGCAGCACATTTTTTCAATGCTACATCTGACTTTTTACACTTGGCACATTGACCTGTTGGGGGAGATGGAAAACAGAAAATATCAAACACTTCTACCACATGTATGATTAAGTTTTAATGTTGTTATTATGGATAAAGTGTTTATTTGGGATAACTGCAATAACCTTAAGGGTATCAAGTGGTTAAATAAAGATATTCCCCTCTTTTTCAATATTTTTAGGTTGTAACTCTTAATAATTATATTAATACCGTTAATGTAGGGATTAGTTTACAT
>NC_068999.1:52590793-52593906 GCF_001194135.2 Octopus bimaculoides
TTTCAGTCTTAGCAGTTTTGCATGAAGTCTTGTGATGTTTCCAGTCAGCTGTTTGACAAACTTTGGAACAATATTCCACATTGTTGCAAGCAGCACATTTTTTCAATGCTACATCTGACTTTTTACACCTGGCACACTGACCTGTTTGGAAAAGGATAAAAAGCAGAAAAAAAATCAAACACTTTTGCAACATGTATTATTTAAAATTCTTAATATTGTTACTGTGGATAAAGTGTTTATTTGGGATAACTGCAATAACCTTAAGGGTATCAAGTGGTTAAATAAAGATATTCCCCTCTTTTTCAATATTTTTAGGTTGTAACTCTTAATAATTATATTAATACCGTTAATGTAGGGATTAGTTTACATATTTTCTCTCTTTATATATAAATGGAATATTTTGGAGTTGTCAGTATTGTTGTGTTCTTGTCAAAAGATGACCTGTGTGGTGTTTATTGATTTAAGGTCCTCCATTCAGTTCTCACAGGTGGTATGGTGTACATACACACACACATATATATATAGATCTGTATATATACACATGCACACACTGATATATTTATATGCCTTTTAACCTTTGCATGTACACACACATATATGCATACATACATTTGTACATATGTATACACACATACATACATTCTTTCAAATATATATAATATTGTACTGCACATATATATATATATATATACATATGGTGGTTGTCTACTCCTTATGCAGAGTCTGCCCACCTCTTGTACTTACACTTTAGATACATCATTGTGTCTGATGTGGTTTTTTAAAACCAGACAATGTACTGAAAAGACACTCATGTAGATTGCATATCTGATTTGGACAACCAAGACCTGCAGTTAAGTTCAGATCTTTGTGGATCTTAAACTGTCTTTTGAGGCATCTGTTAGATTTGCAGAGCTTATGGCATAATAAATACAAGATTTTCACACAGTCTCCATCTACCAAATTCACCTGCAAGTCTTTAGTAGAAGACACTTGCCCAAGGTGCTATGCAGCAGGTCTGAAACTAAAACTACATGGTTGCAAGGGAGCTTATTAATTATTCAGCTAGAGCTATATGGGTATAACAGATATATAATGTTGCACAGTGGACTTATATGTATTTATGTAGTTGAAATATAAAATGGTTTAGTTAAGGGAAATATTTCCTGTTTGTATTACTAACTTTTGACTGATTTTCCATTGGAACTTTTATCATCTTTAGTCTCTGAAGTCTTGCATGAAGGCTTGTGTTGTTTCCAGTCAGCTGTTTGACAAATTTTGGAACAATATCGTACATTGTTGCAGCCAGAACACTTTTTCAGCACTACACCTGACTTCTTACACCTGGCACATTGATCTGTTTGGGAAGATGAAAAGCAGAAATATCAAACACCTCTTCAACATGTATGTTCCATTTAAAAGTGTTTACATTGTTAATGTGAGTCAGAAATTTGTTTATAGTTGGGAGTTGATATTGTTTCTATATCGTAATATGTTTTGAAACAAAAGTAATACTTGAGTAACTGGAGGTAATCAAATGAGAAAATTTTACAATCATCATTTAATGCCCACTGTTCCATACTTGCATGGGTCAAACAGATTTTCTATGGTACCTTTTTTGTTGCCAATACTTACCTCTTTCTAAGCAATATAACATTTCCCCATGGCCAAATGTCTTCCATAGAGGACTGGAAAGGAACAACATCTCTTGTATGATTGTGATACTTGTTTACAGCCATCGTGTGATGTCAAGACGGGTACAAACACATACAACAGAGAATTCCACTCACAAGGCTTTGGTCAACCCAAGGCTGTAGTAGAAGACACTTGCCCAAGGTGCCATACAGTGGGACTGAATCCAAGACATGGTTGGGGAGCAAGCTTCTTAACCACACACGCAGCTAAGCTAGCCGCATTTTATCTATTGATAAGTTATAAATATATTATATTTGGTTATGACATGTGGAGAAAGCAGAAGAGGATTTGGTAATAATTTCGTTTAAGTGTCTAACACAAAAACCAAGGTTTTTAGACATTTAGATACAGATTGCTAATATATTATAATGTGATATGCTGTGGTAGTGTAGCAGAGACATATTTTTGTATTGGAGATGGTACAGTTTATGTATAGTGTGATATAGCATGTTGTATTAAGGCTTTAGTAATCAAATAATTTGCCTGCTTCTAGCACTCACCTTTATCTGAGCTTGTGCTGAAACTTTCATCATCTCTAGTTTCTGGAATCACACAGGAGAGCTTGTGATGTTGCCAGTCCATAATTTTACAAAATGTGGAACAGTATTCTACCTTGTTGCAGGATGAACATTTTATTAATGCTACATCTGATCTGTCACATCGAGCACAATGGCCTGTTTTAAGAGACAGGGGAGAGAAAAAAAAACTACAATATCAAACACTTCTACATCATGTGTGATGGTGTTTGATTTATAAGTTTTAATGCTGCTTAATGTAATAAGTTTGGTTTGTGTATAGTGGAAAACCAATGACAAATGATCCTCATATAGTATTGTACCAAACATGCTTTACAATAAATATAATGTCTGAACTAATGACAGTAAATCTATGTGAAAAACTTACAGAAAATAATGGTTTCAAATTTTGGCAAAAGGCCAGCAATTTCAGAATGATGAAAGTTAAGCTATTACATTGACCTCAACTTGTACTTATTTTATTGATCCTGTAGCGTACTTCTCTCTCTTTCTGTTATATATACATGGATGCGGACGTAGTGGATAACAGCTAGCCTTCGACTGCACTTTTGGATCCTGTTGTGTCCACCACTCTGATTGGTTGGTATTGGCGCATTTTGTCTCCTGTTCTATTCTGTGCCAAGATGCAACCCAACCAATCGCAGCCTTCAGATAAGGTCGCGTGGGACAATTTTCTGAATCCCAGTTTAAGCCGATAGAATATTATAAATAGCTACCTTTTCACCGTCACAGTTTTGTCAGCCTTCTCAGCTCCAGACCTTCTGAGGTCTAGCCGCTGACCACAGAGCACACAGCCAGTTCCAGCGACGACAACAGCTGCTTCATGGAGATTCAACACTTAGTTCAGCAGCATTCAGGACACTCCATCTTCGTCTTGACTACGCC
>NC_068999.1:52593916-52598215 GCF_001194135.2 Octopus bimaculoides
CACTTAGTTCAGCAGCATTCAGGACACTCCATCTTCGTCTTGACTACGCCAACTTCTCTACGTACACACCACCTGCACAGATTCTATAACCTCACTGTTTGTGAATTACTTCACCATGGTTAACAGTGAATACAACCTGTGAGACCTCATGTACCAAGTAACCGGCCGCAGCATTGAAGCCTCAACTTCTTACATGACATGTGTCTCTTCCCGGCTCTGCATTGCCACCACATCTTCTTGTTACAGCACCTCAACCACCGTGTACCTTGAATACGAACTGGTATTTACCATCCTTGTGTCAGGACTTTCTTCTAACGTCCTTATAGACTCTTTTCTATGCTCTGTATTTCCCGCATACACACTTTGTTTGCATGATGGCCTGTCTATTATTGTGTTTATATGTTGCACTCACACACACAGACATACATGTTGACATATCAAAATCTTCTCTTAAACCTTTTACCAGTTGTGTCTCTCTTTACCTTTTGGCACTCATACTCATTTATCCTCTTTTCGTATTTTTTATTTGTATCGACTGTGCGATGTGCTAAAGGAGCCATTCCTCGTCGCACGGTTGTTACAATCCTGAAAGGATGAAAAGCAAAGTTTTTTTACTTTCTGCATTTTCTATATAATGCCTTCTCAGTTTTTTCACATTTCTTCTATTATTCAATTTTTTTAGTTTGTTATATGCGATTTGTGCCTGAAGAATAAGTTTGAGTATTTCTCAACATATATATATTCCTTTTTAGTATCAGTCCAAGGACTGTAGCCATGCTGGGGCAGTGCCGTTTGCTTTGCTATACTTTCACTAAACTGCCTCTGATATGTGACATTGGTGGATGAAGGAGTTCGACGTTACTGCCCTCATCTGCTGGGGTTTTTGCACCAGGTTCCAAACCTGGTACTTATTCTATCAATCTCTTTTGCCGAACCGCTGTTGCAGGGACGTAAACACATCAGCATCGGTTGTCAAGCGATGGTGGGGATACAAACACAGACACACAAACATATATATACGACGGGCTTCTTTCAGTTTCCGTCTACCAGATCCACTCACAAGGCTTTGGTCGGCCCGAGGCTATAGTAGAAGACACATGCCCAAGGTCCCACACACACACACATATATATATATATACAGGGTGTTCACAAAGTCTGGGTACATAGGGATTAACACATACTTTAAGAAATTATTATTTCTTATATTTAATTGTTTATGTTATGATTTTATTTACTCCAAGTAGCCAGACTTTGTGGACACCCTGTATATGTTTGTGTATCTGTCCTCCCACCATCGCTTGATGTCCCCGTAACTTAGTGGTTCAGTAAAAGAGACCGATAAAATAAGTACTAGCCTTACAAAGAATAAGTTCTGGGGTTGATTTGTTCGACTAAAGGCGGTGCTCCAGCAGGGCCACAGTCAAATGACTGAAACAAATAAAAGAATAGCACTGCATAGTACCGAAAATCTCAACATTACTATCAGGTTACAGAACCAGATACTGCATCAGCTTAGACTTCAAAGGCCCACAGTTCTTCAAAATCCTCCCCTGAGAAACCTGTATGGCATTGATGTAGGCCTTTTCAAAACAAAACTGGATCTTCTTCTGTCAAGAGTTCTGGATGAACCTACCTCAAGGCAAGAAACACAGATGAGGGCAGCATAGATGGGGTTTAGTGAAAGTGTAACAAAGTAAAAGATGGTGTCCCAGCATGACTGCAGTCCTTGGACTGAAACTTAAAAAGGAAAAAGAATTTTATATATATATATATATATATATATATATATATATATATATACACATGCACACACATGCCTCTGACCATATATAATTACATCGAAAAGCATTAAGCAAATTTAACACATTATCTTAATACAATATAAAGATATATGTACGTACGTATATTTAGTGCTTGGCACAGGAGTCTATGAATTGGATAATGAATCAACAGACACCACTGAGAACAGTAACTCACTTGCCTGCATCTTGGGCAAAAAATATGCTGGAATTTGAAATCTTTGCAACGGGGACATATCAACGGGTGATCAAAAAATAAAAATGGATTAGTAATGAAGCTGAAGAGGTCGAAGGGGTTAATGACTGGAAAGGGGTTGATAATATCTTCCAGATCAATAAAGCCTGTTGCCCCATCATCATCATCATCATCATCATCACCATCATAATATTCAACGAAGCCTGTTGCCCCATCATCATCATCATCACCATCATAATATTCAACGAAGCCTGTTGCCCCATCATCATCATCGTCACCATCATTATCTTTCTCAAGAATTGCAACCTGTTCTTCCTTCTTGAATCTAATATCTTGTTCATCAAGTTGAGCATTAGCAGAAGCTACAGTATTTACAGAGCACACTCTGCTATGTTCAACGCTGTCTTCCATTTCACAGATGTCAGAACAATAAAAGACAACTTTACAATGCTTGCAATTTTGGAGTTGAGAATCACTTTTGCCACAATTTTGGCAGCAATTATTAATATTCACCATAGTGTTTTAAATTGATGGAGTTGTAGTCTTGAAACTGAAATAATATAAGAAAAAAAAAACAATTATAGGATGAAAGAAATACTACAGAATTTAATTTTCTTTCTTCTCTATGTGGAATTATTAGTTTAAAAGATATAGATTTTTATCACATCAACAAATATAGGTTGGTATCATACAGTCAAATATAGCTTATCACACCATCAAATATAGTATATTATCACATGATCAAACATAGCTAGTTATCACATCATCAAATATGCTTTACTATCACATCGTCAAATATAGCATATTATCATACCATCAAATATTATTTGTTATTATGCTATCAAATATAGCAAGTTATCACACCATTATTGTCAAACAATAAATAATAATAATAATAATAATAATAATGATAATCCTTTCTACTATAGGCACAAGGCCTGGAATTTGGCAGGGGTGGGTGGAGGCGTTAGTCAATTGCATTGACCCCAGTGCTCAGCTGGTACCCATTTCATCAACCCTGAAAGGATGAAAGGCAAAGTCAACTTCAGTGGAATTTGAACTCAGAATGTAAAGACAGATGAAATGCCACTAATGATTCTGCCCAGTGTGATAACAATTCTTGCTGTCTTTGAATAATAATAATCCTTTCTACTATAGGCACAAGGCCTGGAATTTTGAGGGAGGGGACTAGTTGATTACATCGACCCCAGTGACTCACTGGTACTTAATCTATTGACCCCAAATGGAAGAAAGGCAAAGTTGACCACAGTGGCATTGGAAATCAGAATGTAAAGTCGGGCAAAATACTGCTAAGCATTTTACCCGGCATGCTAATGATTCTGCCAGCACACCACCTTTGAATAATAATAATAATAATAATAATAACAATCCTTTCTACTATAGGCACAAGGCTTGCAATGTTGGGGGAGGGGAATAGTTGATAACATTGACCCCATACTCAATAGGTACTTACTTTATCAACCCTGAAAGGCAAAGTTAACCTCAGTGAAGTTGCAGAGGTAAAAGAAAAGAACTTTGTTGCCGTTAAATGTTTTTATGTTTTAAAAGAAAAGGAAACTGTGTTGTTGAATGTTTTTAAAAGAAAAGGAAACTGTGTTGTTGAATGTTTTTAAAAGAAAAGAAAGAGAAAAGAACTTTGTGTTGTTAAATGTTTGAAAAGAAGAAAAAGAACTTTGTGTTGTCAAATGTTTTAGAAGAAAAAAACTGTGTTGTTAAATGTTTTAAATGTGGTTCTAAAGAAACAAAAGAAAAAAACAGAACTTTCCAAAGAACTGTCTTTGTTGTTAAATGTTAAAAAAAAAAAAATTTATTTTGACCATGCAATATTTTGTGTTTTTTTTTTGTTGTTGCCGGCTATTCTGGCTTCGTTTCACTGCTTCATTTGTTCCAGGGCAGATTTCTGATTTACTGAGCATTGGCACATGCAAACTTCTCTGGACTAGCAAACTGCGGGCTGTTTGTGTAGGAACCCGTGGTAGTATCAGAGGGTCGCATGCAGTGTAACAATACATATATACATAGTATATATATATATGACTGGCTCTTGTGCAGGTGGCACATAAAAGACACCATTTCGAGCGTGGCCGTTTTCGTGCGGGTGACACGTAAAAGCACCCACTACACTCTCTGAGTGGTTGGCGTTAGGAAGGGCATCCAGCTGTAGAAACTCTGCCAAATTAGATTGGAGCCTGGTGTAGCCATCCGGTTGCACCAGTCCTCAGTCAAATCGTCCAACCCATGCTAGCATGGAAAGTGGACGTTAAACGATGATGATGATGATGA
>NC_068999.1:52598890-52603621 GCF_001194135.2 Octopus bimaculoides
AAATATATATATATATATATACATAATATATATATATACACAATATATATATATTCTTTTACTTGTTCCAGTCATTTGACTGCAGCCATACTGGAGCACCACATTTAGCCGAGCAAATCGACCCCAGGACTTATTCTTTGGAAGCCTCGTATGGAAAGACTTCCTCCAGTCTCCCTACCATTTTCTCGCAAATCATTTAAAAAAAAATTTTTTTTTTTTTTTTCGCTCATAACCCACATTTTCAGATACGGAGATTGCAGAAAAGCAAAAAATCGTAATTTTGAAATTTTTTGTCCTCCCCACCCTACAAATTCTTCATTTTTTAACTTTTTATGTAAACCTAACCCTAACCAGAAAATTTTTTGGAAATATGCGGAAAAATACAGCGATTATAATTCTGAAAAATAGGACGAAACCCATGGGAACTACTATATGCCTATGATCTGGCTCTCATAGCAGAATCTGTAAATTACAGTGTAACAAAATTAGAAAAGAAATTCCAGGTATGGAAAGAGAACCTGAAATCAAAGAGTCTTAAAGTTAGCTTAGCAAAGACCAAGGTGCTAGTAAGCAAGAAATTGGACAGGACTCTTCATCCTTCAGGTAAATGGCCCTGCTCAATATCTAGGAAGGATGTAGGCAGAAATCTGATTTGGTGCACCGAGTGCAAGCTCTGGACACACAAGAGGTGCAGTGGAATAGTAGGAAATTTAACAGGTAAAGTGGTTTTTGTAAATGGAAAATATGTAGGAGCCATAAACACCACCGATACACAGTAAACTGATTTTCTCAAATGCCCTGGAGGCTCTCTAGAAGTTGTTAATATTTTCTGCCACCTAGGTGACCAAATTAAAAAGTGTAATTGCTAGAATAAGAATATGATGGAGAAAATTCAGAGAGCTTTTACCACTGTTGGCAACCAAAGGTCTTTCTCTCTGTGTGAAAAGGATGATATGATGTATGTGTAGATTGAAATGCTACATGGTAGTGAAATGTGGGCCCTGAATGCAGAGATCATGTTCTGCTGGATGGGCAATGTCACTGTACATGTGCAACAGAGCACAAGTGTATTGAGTATAAAAGTTAGGCATAAGAGGAATTATATGCAGTATCCAAGAGAAGAGACTGTGCTGGTTTGGTCACAAGATGCAAATAGATGAGGATAGTTGCATAAGTGCCGATCACTTAAAGTGGAGGGAAGTTGTGGAAGAAGAAAATCCAGAAAGCTGATCTCAAAACACTGAGCTTTATGAAGGAGATAACAGAGGACTGAAATATGTGACATGTAAAAAACACACAGTAGACGCTGTAGAGTGTTTGGTGTTAGGAAGGGCATTCAGCTGTGGAAACTAAGGCAAAATTGACTATGGAATCTGGTACAGCCCCTGGCTTTGCCGTCCAACCCATGCCAGCGTGGAAAACGGACGTTAAATGTGAGTGAGCTAAAAAAAAAAATTCAGGATTAAAATTTTTTTTTTTTTTTTACAGAAATTGCCAAATAGGTGAAACATTATTTTCATTTTCGTGGATCGCATTTTATTTAAAGTTCAAATTTACACTGATCGTCACGGGTAGGATGTCTGATAATAAAGTCAAAACTGACGAGGAACTAGATGACTAGCGATTGACATATCATAGCAAATGAGTAATCCTCTACGGTCATTTGATTCTCTAGAAACAGCAGCGAAACCATAACTGAAATGTCTACGATAGTCTACCTAGAAGCACAATTTCGCAGTAAAAGCTGTTATCTAATGTGTCATAGTTAAAAAAAAATACGGGTTATCTTTCGATCTTTAAACATATTTATGACAATGAATCAAAATGAAAGATAAATAAATACTAATAATAGGCATGACTACACATGAATACCACACCCCCAAAAATACCTGTTATCTTTCGATCTTTAAACATATTTATGGCAAAGAATAAAGTATAACAAACTGAAAACGCAAAGAATCAAAATGAAAGATGAATAAATGCTAATAGTGATTATGACGACACATTCGTGTCCCACCCTCGAATCTATCTTCTCATAACTTTCGGAAAAAAGATATATTTATAAATCATCTAAAATTTCAATAAACAAAGTCGACACAGGTAAGACCAAAAAGACAAAGATCTTTTAGCTTTTTACTTGTTGTACCACCTCGATTCCTGTACATTTATTTATTTTTAAGTCTGGTACTTATTGTTACGGTCTCATTTGCCGAATCGATAGCTTACGAGAAAGTAAACAAATCAACACCGGTTATTTGTTAAACGGTGGGCGTGGAGTTCTTCCAGTTTTCGCCGACTGAATACGCTCACAAGGCTATTATAGTAGAATACACTTGCCGACAGTGCTACGCAGTTGGACAGAACCCGAAACCACGTGAAAGCAAACTACGCTCTAGAAAATACATTCATGTAAATTGTTATTTAAATATATGAATTTTTAAAGAAAGTTACGAGGAAAAAAAGCTGCGTGTGTGTATTTCTAAAAATGACACGTACACATCCATACTGACTCATCAAAATGTTTTCGCAATTTCTAGTTTTATTTTGTAGATATTCTTGTGATGTGTGTCAACTACGTGTGCTGTCCACCGTTGTTTTTTTCATGTTAACTTCTGATATAACCATAATCTTACACAATCAGAAATTACACCATATGAAGCGTATTTGTAGATTTCATGTTGGGGAATTCTTGCTTAGGTATGCTCCACTTCGTTAATATTTTTATAGTAATTATAGACTCCGTTTTAGACGACGTATGAGCGTCAGCTTTTGCCGAATGACCTGCACAAATGATTTGTTTATAGCTATCAAATGTTCGTGCCGTACATTAGCTCACTCGCTCCATCAAATCGATGTTGTCTGAACAGGTGCACTGTGTACCACGCGTCAGTTGTCAGAATAACAACAACAAAGCCGGAAATTTTGAGGGAGGGGGCAAGTCAATTACATCGACTTAAAGTGCTTGACTAGTACTCATTTTACCAACTCCGAAAGGTTGAAAGGCGAAGTCGACCTCGGCGGAATTTGAACTCACAACGCAGCGACGGGCGAAATACCGCTAAGCATTTCGCCTTGATGATAATATTCTCAGGATTTGTATGATACTTTATTTTATCGACCCTTAAGACGGATGAAAGGCAAAGTCGCCCTCGGTTGGGTGTGAATTCCGAATGAAAATAGCCGGAATTTAAATATATCAAAAGCACTTTACATAAGATCGGAGGCAGTTCGCCCAGTAAATCTTTTTCACTTTCATTCGTTTACTTGTTTCAGTTAGTTTCACTTTGGTGTTCGCCATTTTTTTTTTATATCAACAATCGAAAAAATTCCTGAAATCTGTTAAGGTAACTCTGTCCAATAGGACAACCATAAGTTGCTTTTTTTTTTGGTTTTTGTTTGTCTAAAGAAAGGAAAAAAATTCAAGAGTTGTCACGGTTGAAGCACTTTAAAAATTAATATTGGAATGATCACAGATGGAACATTTTTGACTGGCCGAATCTCTATCATGTCAGACAAAATGCCCAAAGGAGTTTTTTTTTTTCCAGTTTTTCGCATTCTAAGTCAATTAGATCGCCTTAAACTTGAATATTTAAGAACTTGTGCATAATTAATTATTCATAATCAGTATAATAGATTTTGGATAATTTCTTATTTTGACGTTTGTAAAATCATAGTGCTCCGAAAAGTTTTTTCAACAAAACATTTCGTAATCATATGTGGTACACAGCGAACAGCGAGTAAATAGCGAGGAAAAATGTTACTTATTTTGAATAGAGTTTCGCCCTGGGCCCAAGAGTTCTTTAACAATACACGTCGGGCACACCAAGCAATACAAGTTGCTGAGTCTGACAAAAATTGAGCCAGTGTCATAACTGAATGCCATTCATTCATTATCTGTTGATCTGTAAGTATTTTGTTGTGATTCACAATAAAGCGAAGAGCAACAAGGCGTCCATGAGACATGCTAATCGAGTTGAAATGAAATTGAAACTAAAACAAATTCGATTATACGAACGTCAAATAGGAAATTACTTAGGTTTGACAGATTTCTTAAATTTACCGCGTTTATATTAAAAATGACAAAAAAGAAAAAGAAAAACACGAGAAAGAAAATGTAAGTCAAACTACTCGAAGTTAAAAACATTTTGTTGAATGTTCAAAATCTTAGCTGCTTATCACAGAAAACAATCTCTCTACGCCTTATCAGAGACACACTTTCGTTTTCCTCTTACTTTTTTCCAGTATGAGTATGTAGACTAAAAGATGCAAAAAGGACATTGATTATTGGTTTGTATGTCCCTGTATTAACCTGTTTTTCATTAGTTTCCTAAGCATTAATATAGTCTTTTTCAACACCCCTTCTATTCTCCCACTACGGACCGATTTTGTCCAATTTTTTTTTGCACTACGTACTTAAATTGGTGGACATTGGGGTACTAAAGCAGCGCGGACCCGAACGCGCAGTCGCGCGTCCGCGCTAGCTAGTCTTGAGTGGTCGATCCTAACCCTAACCCTATCCCGCGTGTGCAAATGAATACGTGTTTAGGGTTAGGGTTAGGAATAGGGTTAGGGTTAGGATCGACCACTCACGCAGCTAGCGCGGACGGGTCCGCGCTGCTTTAGTAGTACCGACATTGGAATTAGACACTGAGGGAAAATGGCTGTAACTTTTTTATTTTTTAAGTTAGGCGATTTTCGTTTTCGATAATGTGTTCTATATGTCCCGGTCAT
>NC_068999.1:52603943-52604997 GCF_001194135.2 Octopus bimaculoides
AAAGTTCTCCCACGAATTCTCAAAAATTTTTTTTAGGGGGAATCGCATGACCGGGACATATAGAACACATTATCGAAAACGAAAATCGCCTAACTTAAAAAATAAAAAAGTTACACCCATTTTCCCTCTAATTCCAATGTCCACCCTTAAATTTGATAAAGCTTTTCCTGTAAAACAAAAAAAATTTCAAACGAAAAAATGTGTGAATTAACGGAGATTTAGCTGTTGTTTCTAGCACATTGTACGACCGCTTGGTACCTTCCTCGTTTCTTTGTCACTCTGACATGTATTGATGTTTTTCAATATTTTCTTCCCATAAACACAGTTTATGGTATGGTGATACGGAAGTAACTCATGGGTTTTGTTTAGCTCAAAGGTGGCCCATTGCTGGGATTCAAGCAATAACAACAACAAAAAATTGTAATTTAAATTTTAACATAGCTCTCAAATCAAGCGAGTCTGTGTTGTGTTTAGCAAAAAACATATTTACTTCCAGAAAAGCATACAATTTCTATGTGTGTGTTTAAGGAAAACATATTTATTAACAGAAAATTACACTATCAAAGTAAATTATCTTTCATATAGCTTTTTAAAAGGCAATGTACATCTATCAAAAGATTGCCTTTTAAAATCAATTGATAAGTCCTAGCAAAACGACTTTATCAGGCTCTCCAATATTTCAAAATTAGAAACAGAAAGAGGTGGAGGTTGAAAAAAAGAATCATAAATTTAAAATTTATTTTTAATACCTTACTTTTGTTAGTAAATGCTT
This sequence comes from Octopus bimaculoides, assembly GCF_001194135.2. NCBI lineage: Eukaryota > Metazoa > Mollusca > Cephalopoda > Octopoda > Octopodidae > Octopus > Octopus bimaculoides. Next base: position 52,604,716 of record NC_068999.1, read on the forward strand.
TTCCTTATACACATACACGGACTCACGTGATGGAGGGGGAGAATAAACTAGGAACGGAGCAGGTGATGGTGACATTTGCTAGACACAACAGCTAAATCTGAAAACATTTACATGTTTTTTTCCTTTTCCCGAAAAGGCTTCTCACTTCGTTTTTAAGGATGCAGTGTAGGAAGAAAAAAAAAAAAAGCCTAAATCGGTCCATGACGGGAGGAGAGGACCGAAAAAAAAAAAAAACAATTTGAAAATAAAATCTTTTCATAAAAACTAAATCCCTCTACCATC
>NC_068999.1:52605906-52607194 GCF_001194135.2 Octopus bimaculoides
ATATATATATATATATATATATATATATATATATATATATATATATATAGGAGAGGGAGTTAAAGTAGACATGAAAAAGCAAACAATTTTGCAAGATTGACAAGGACGTTTTATTTAGCTATATGATAAAAACAATGGTATAGTCTCTACCAGCTGTTTCTAAAATATTCCAGCTATTGGAACATCGTGTCGAGCGAGGATTCCATAGACCAAGTATACAGTGATCGGAGTCACCCAGAGGAAAACTTCACGTATCATATACTTTATATGGGAAGTAATTACAAATTGATAGCTCATTTTGAAAAATTAAACATAAATATTATTTGGAAGTTAATCATTTTAATGAAATATAATAACCTGCTTTTAAGGATTTACTCTTATTCCTTTTACTTACTTTGATAATTGAATACCTCTCCCACAAAGCGAAATATCACTGGCGTTAAAATTTATATCTACCATCAAGAGTATTAATAAAAATAGTTATTTTCTTTGACATAAGTGACTCTAGAAAGATAAGAACTTGACCAATTTTTCTTTTCATAGTTTAGGGTTGAGTTTATAGCTAAAAGTTGGCGGTGAAAAAATAAATTTCATTATTACCAAATTGTACGTATCACTTACCAGCAATTCTACAGGGAACGATTCAAAACCAATTTTGCTTTCACTTTCTAATTTTGTATACAGAGTGAGAGAGATAATGACGCAAAAAGAGAGAGACGGTATGTGTGTGTGTGTGAGTGAGATATGACGCAAAAAGAGAGAGACGGTATGTGTGTGTGAGTGAGATATCACGTAAAAAGAGGTACAATCTAGCAAAAATGTGCGAGGGAGGGAAAGTTAGTCAAAGAGAGACAAAAACACATTGGTCAATATATGTCTGTACGAGACGACCTAATTCATAACAGTATGAAAAGAAAGCGTTGCTGCATTCCTTGGAAATCAACATTTCACTTTCACTTTACGTCCATTGTAATGCAATATAGTGTAGTGCGCTTATACGAATGAATAAAGGTGTGTGTGTGTGTGTGTGTGGAGGCTCAATGGCCCAGTGGTTAGGGCAGCGGACTCGCGGTCATAGGATCGCGGTTTCGATTCCCAGACCGGGCGTTGAGAGTGTTTATTGAGCGAAAACACCCAAATTAAGTACCAGTTGTGTACAGGGGTCGATCTAATCGACTGGCTCCCTCACAAAACATTTTGGACCTTGTGCTAAAGTAGAAAAGAATATTAACAGCAGTGAGATGACAGAATTGTTAGATGGAAAAAATGCTCAATGGCATTTCTTCCA
>NC_068999.1:52607595-52609140 GCF_001194135.2 Octopus bimaculoides
AGGGTTTTTAGAGAAAGTAATCAACTAACTCGCACATTCCAAATACAATCAGTAAGTGGAACAGTGAAAATATGAAAGACGTTTCTCAAGTTTAAAATATGGTGTTTTTGTTATCTACATTCCAATGATGGAGCTTTGTGTCTTTGGTAGAAATCAGCTCCTTCCTCAGAGGAAAAGGTTAGGTGGTAGAAGCTTACTTCCCAACCACATGGTTCCGGATTCAGTCCTACTGCGTGGCACTTTGGTCAAGTGTCTTCTACTACAGCCTCGGGCCGACCAAAGCCGTGTGAGCGGATTTGGTAGACGGAAACTGAAAGAAGCCCGTCGTATGCACATATATATATATATATATATGTGTGTGTGTGTGTGTGTGGGGAGGGTGTTTTTGTGTCTGTGTTTGTACCCATCATCATCGCTTGACAACTGGTGTTGGTGTATTTACGTCCCCGTTACTGAGCGGTTCCGCAAAGTATCGATAGAATAAGTACTGGGCTTAAAAATTAGTTCCGTGGTCGGAATGTTCGACTAAAACCTTGGAAGATGGTGCTCCACCATGGCCGCAGCCAAACCACTGAAACAAAGTAAAGAATAAAAGAATTAAAAAAGAAGAGAACATACATACACACACACACACACACTCATTCATTCATATGCAATACTAAAATGAAAGTAAAGTGAAAGTAGACGTCGTGACGTAAAATGCCCGCTCTGCTTCTGTCTGTCTCTGACTAACTTTCCCCCTCTCGCACATTTTTGCTAGATCGTACGTCTTCTCTTTGTTTTTGCCTGTACCTCTTTTCTCCGAAAACTTGCCCAATTTTCTTCGAAATTGCAAGTTTCATTTTGTAGATACATACTGACACGTCGTCACATATATGTATACGATTCCACCAAATTGTTTTTTTTTACCATATTAAAGTTTTCGGAGAAAGTTTATGAAACGTGAAAGTATTTGTTTGGCAATTTCCGTTAAAAAAAAAAATTATTTCTTAAATTTCTTTTTGCAGCCGAATCGCTTATGTTTATGTATTTTTTGTGTATGCATGTGCAACACATACATAAAAATGCATACATGCACATAAACACATACAATATACTTACATACACAAATATACGTACACAAACACATAATTGAATATCATAGGACCGGGTGCACAACAACTTATAGTAATCTTCCAGTATAGGGAAATAACGGGTACTACTAAAGTGTTTGACCCGAGCTCAAAAATAAAAAAAAATAAATTAGTGTAATAGGTGTAAAACAACTTGCTGTGAACGAATATGAAGAATGCGCGCTCGCGAACGGGTGGGGTGCGGAGAGTACGGATAATACTAGTAAGACGTTAAGTTATTTCCCTTGTATTCTTATTTACTTTTTTTTTACCTCCCGAAACTGGAAGATTACCTAATAATAATTAATAATAATAATTAATATTAATAATAATAATAAAAACATCGAAAACCTTAGGAATGAGAACCCAGGTTCGAAATTTCCCCAAGGCACCTGATGAAGGCTGGAGGGTATATCAGCCGAAACGTTGTGTT
>NC_068999.1:52610975-52613244 GCF_001194135.2 Octopus bimaculoides
TGGTGAACATCAATGATTGCTGCCAAAATTGTGGTAAAGCTGGCTCTCAGCTCCGAAATTGCAAGCACTGTAAAGTTGTCTTTTATTGTTCTGACATCTGTGAAATGGAAGACAGTGTTGAACATAGCAGAGTGTGCTCTGCAAAGAATGAAGCTTCTGCTAATGCCAAATCCGATGAACAAGATATTAGATTCAAGAAGGACGAACAAATTGGAGGTGCTAAGAAAGGTAATGACGGTGATGGTAATAACAATAACGCTTATAAAGACTTACCTTCTTCCTTTGGTGAACGTTATATTGAGGTCTATAATGATATGGGTCAGCACTCTAATGCCTATGGCTTTGTTGCTGCTCCACGTTCACGGTATAACAATCCAATTGAATGTCTCTGTTGTGGTGGTTACAAATTCCTCCCAGTCTTTTGCCCGTGCAAGTTTATTAGTTATTGTTCTGAACTATGTCTGTTGAGAGACTACCCGAAACATCGCCTGGAATGCAGTCTATATGGTAAACGTAAGTGCATACATCTTTATATCATATTAAAATGACATATTGTTAAATTTATTTAATGTTTATAAATGTAATTACATGAATATGGAGTCATTCCAGCTTGTATCATGGTTTATTTTATGTCATAGCCCAACTAATTAGGGAGAGGGTCAGCTTAGATGAGATGCAGTTTGGGTTCATGCCAGGGAAAAGTACCACAGATGCTATATTTCTGGTAAGAAAGCTGCAGGAGAAATACCTAGCAAAAGATAAACCTCTGTACCTGGCTTTCGTTGACATGAAGAAGCCTTTGACAGGGGCCCCCGATCCCTTATCTGGTGGTCAATGAAGAAACTAGGGATAGATGAATGGTTAGTGAGAGCTGTGTAGGCCATGTATAGGGATGCTGTCAGTAAGGTGAGAGTTGGCAATGAGTACAGTGAAGAATTCCAAGTAGAGGTAGGGGTCCACCAAGGTTCACTCCTCAGCCCCCTTCTATTTATCATAGTCCTCCAGGCAATAACAGAGGAATTCAAGACAGAATGCCCCTGGGAGCTTCTCTATGCTGATGACCTTGCTCTAATTGCTGAGTCACTATCAGAACTAGAAGAGAAGTTTCAGGTGTGGAAACAAGGATTAGAATTGAAGGGCCTTAGAGTCAACCAAGCTAAAACCAAAGTCCTAATAAGCAGGACTTTGGTGTTATGAGGTGTTATGAGCGTGAGCATTAACCAGAGCATAATTTGCATCTTCTGGAAAGAGCATTGTATGGTTGTGCATTTCTTATTATGGAGTAAGTAAGATCATATTTGATTAAATATACACAAAATGAAACTTCTTTTTACATTAAGCAGCATTAAACTTTTAAATAAAACACTATCACACATGTAGTTGAAGTGTTTGATATTGTAGATTTCTTTTCTTTTTCTAACTCTTGAAACAGGTAAATGTGCTCGATGTTCAAGAGCAGATGTGGAATTAACAACATGTTCAGGCTGCAATATTGTAGATTACTGTTCCAAATTTTGTGAAAATGCTGCCTGGGAACATCACAAGCTTTCATGCAAGACTTCAAAGACTAAAGATGCTGAAAATTCCAGTAAAATACCAGTCAAAGGTGAGTGCCAGAAGCCTGTTAATTTTATTTATAACCCTTTAAGAAGTCAGAGATCATGCATTCTCTTCTCTCTACCTTATTTTCATCTTTCTTTCTCCACTTCCTTTCTTATACTTCTCCATCTAATTTCTTCTGCTATACAAGCCCTATAATGAGTTTTCCATTATAAACTTTGATACTAACTTAAACTTTTCACTCTCTGATCGAATTTGGCTCGGTTGAGTCATCTGGCACTATGTTCTTTTCTTGAGAAGTTCTAATTGTTAAGTCTTACCTGTATTCACCTGATGGAACATTTTTTTTTTCTTGAATGAAAAAACACCTCAGTTCAACAATGAAAATCATGTCTCAAACAACTGTTGTGAACCACAATCGATTTGTTGATGCATATATATATATGTATGTATATATATATATGTATATATATATGTGTGTGTGAAAATATATGTAAATATGTATGTGTGTAAATATATATATATGTATGTAGGTGTATATATATGTAATGTATGCATATATATATATATGTATATAAATATATTTATGTATATATATGTATGTATATAAATATATGTATATAAATATATGTATGTATATATATGTATGCATATAAATATATGTATATGTATGTATATATATATATATATATATATATATATATATATA
>NC_068999.1:52613254-52614969 GCF_001194135.2 Octopus bimaculoides
TGTATATATATATATATATATATGTGTATATATATATATATATATGTATGACTTATCCTGGATATGTCATTATTTCTAGGTGCAGTGTTTCTACTGGTGGTAGCATACATTGTGGGCCTGGTCACTCTTTCTGTATCTAAGGTTTGTTCATTATCTGTGACGGTGGTACCTGGGTCTTCGGTGACACTCTCTGTGATGTTGATCCTAAACTGGTTATTATCTCTGGGCATGTCAATTGTATTGGTGTGAGAACTGATTAATCTGCTCATATGTTAGGTGCACAACTAAAGGTGACTTTTAGGTTGTGTCTATTAAATAAATGCCTGTATCTATGTGTGTGTGTCTGTGTGAAATGTTTGTCTATCAATCTAAGGAAAATCTTTATCATTCAAGTTGAGTGAGAAGGATAGAGCAAACCAACATTTATGCGATGCTTCCTTTTCTGGTTGCTAGGGCCAGGTATGTAGGAGATGTGGTCCTTAAAACCACTCAATGGCAGTGCGTCATTGTAGTAGAGGGTAGCGGCGTAAAAGATATCTTGGCTCAAAGATAGATTTGAGGTCTTCTTGCTTACACCTATCACTAGGTTTTTCATTAGGTAGGTGGCAGGAGGCTGTGCTAATATAAGACAGTCTCTTGTTTGGATTGTGATAGGGCCTCTATGTACCAGAGCTCAGATCTAAAGTAATATCTAAGAAATCTACTGTGGTGAGATTAGTTTCAATGGTGATCTTGAGATCCATTGAGCCTTAGGTGCTAATTAGGTCCTTTCTAAGTCTATCTAATGTGTGGCTGTTGGCTCCTCTAGAGATAGCTAGGGTGTCATCTCTGTAGAGGCTGAAGAGGACTGAAGGGAACCTCTTCCCTAAGATGTCCAGGATGTACAATCCAATAAGATCACAGACATCGGCACTGTCATATGCTCCCATAGCTACATCAAAGGAGCCCTCGGGGTCAGATTGCTTGACCCAAGTTGAATATTTGCTGAACTATCATGATAAGAGACATTCAACAACCCTTTCAGCTTTACACTGGAAATTTAAAGATGAAGGAACCGATTTCGATATCAAATGGAAAAATCTTCTCTAAATCCAGACCCTATATTAATGGATCTAAAAAAATGTTCAGTGTTCACATGAGAGCCTATACATGGTTTTATCTACTAGAAATAGCAGCCCGCAAAGCACAGCCTACAGTCTTCTAAAAGGAAGCATCACATTAAATAGCATAGTCCTAGATACAAAAACTACCGTAAATGGTAAAGACTGCAAATATTTGATCAGCCATCAACTCAATCAGAACCAAATTGTGCCCTTAAAAAGCAACACAATAACTCCAGCTCATTTACATTAACTCTTCTAAATAGAACACTCACATAATTTGTAAAAATGTTTTCTGCTTTTTATCCTTTTCCAAACAGGTCAGTGTGCCAGGTGTAAAAAGTCAGACGCAGTGTTGAAAAAATGTTCTGGCTGCAACATCGTAGAATATTGTTCAAGAGCTTGTCAAAAGGCTGACTGGACAGAACACAAGACTTCATGTAAAAGATCTGTGAAAGGTAAATTATTTCTCTACTAAACTACTATATACCTTCAGTACTGTACACTAATTTATACCATACCACATTATTTTCCGGCATATCAGTCGAATTATTCAGACCAAAATCTACTGCCAAGACAGGTAGGCTGATTTATGCACCAAGATAGACAAGTTAC
>NC_068999.1:52615967-52617123 GCF_001194135.2 Octopus bimaculoides
GTTTTCTGCTTTTTATCCTTTTCCAAACAGGTCAGTGTGCCAGGTGTAAAAAGTCAGATGTAGCATTGAAAAAATGTGCTGCTTGCAACAATGTGGAATATTGTTCCAAAGTTTGTCAAACAGCTGACTGGAAACATCACAAGACTTCATGCAAAACTGCTAAGACTGAAGATGGTGAAAGTTCCAGTAAAATATCAGTCAAAGGTAAGTGACAGAATTAAGAAATTTATTTTTCAACAATACCACTTTAGACTTCCACCACATAAATATATACTCCCATTACATAAAAAATATTCCTCTATTACTTAAGATTTACCACCACTACATAAATATATATACTTCTATTACATAGATATAAACCCCCACTACTTAAATATATATCTCCATACATAAATACATGTGGAGGAACATGGCCTAATGGTTAGAGCAGCAGTCAAGGGATTGCGGGTTCAAATCTCAGACCAGGCGATGTGCGTGTCTATGAGCAAAACACATAAGCTCCCTGCGGCTGCAGCAGAAGGTAATGGCAAACGTCTGCTGACTCTTTCACCACAATTTTCCCTCATTCTTGCATCTAGCAGCTCACCTGCAATAGACCAGCGTCTCGTCCAGGTGGGGAACCTATACATCAACGAAACCAGGAGACCAGCCTTTATGAGCCAGGCATGACTCAAGAAGGAACAAACAACATACATAAATATACACCCCTACAGCATAAGTAGATACTACCACTACACAAATATATACTCATTCACTACCACATCATTACACATGTACATATAACAGGTTTCTTTCTGTTTCTCTCCACCAAATCCACTCCTAAGGCTTTGGTCAGCTAACGACTATAGTAGAAGATGCTTGGACTGAACCCAAGACCATATGGTTTGGGAGCAAACTTTTTACCACACAACACCAACTAAGAACAAACACCTTATATTAAAAATATTGACTCTTTTAAATGGAACTCAATCACACATGTAGAAGAAATGTTTAATATTTATTCTTCATCTCCTAAACAGGTCAGTGTGGCAAATGTAAAAGATCAAATGTAAAGTTTATAAAATGTCCAGCCTGCAACAAAATAGAATATTGTTCCAAAGTTTGTCAAATAGCTGACTGGACAGATCACAGGAAATCATGCCAGATTTCAGAGTCT
>NC_068999.1:52617223-52621341 GCF_001194135.2 Octopus bimaculoides
TTTTTTGCTGTAATCTTACTGAAGCTACAATAATGTTTGCTCTTTAAAAGAATTTTTCTTTAACTTTAATATTGAGTATTTCATCTCTTACTTGAACTTTATTTCATGTTCTTTTTAATGTTCATTCTTAAACTTATTACTTTTACATTCTATATTAAGTCATCTTAACATAATTTGAAGTTCACTCAAATCTCTCACCTGAGTACTCTGTTGTCTGCAAATTGATTTTAAATCTCAGTTAAACATTTTTTCAAGAATATTCTAAAACAGATTGGGAACAGTAAACAATAGGGGAATAGAATCTCCCTATCTTAAAACCATTTTGTAGTATAAATTTTTTAGAATCTTTTATGTAGTCTCATGAAAAATGTTACATGGTGGTAAGTATGATTAAGGCATTAATAGCTGCAGTATCTTATCAACTATGACAAAATCCTTTCTCACATTAGCAACATAAACTCTTAAAGTAAAAGTTTGTTGGTGCGTTTGATATTTTTGTTTTTCTTATCTCTCAAACAGGTGAATGTGCCAATTGTACCAGGTCAATGAAAAAATGTTCAGGCTGTCACAGTGTGGAATATTGTTCTAAAGAATGTGAAAGTGCTCATTGGAAAGATCACAAAACTTCATGCAAGGCTTCAAAAGCAGAAGCTGATGACCACTCCCCCAGTGAAAAATCAGTTAAAAGTGAGTTACAGAAATAAGAAATATATTATGGGGTGGTATCAAAAAATTCCTGGTCTAGTTCTGTCACACACCAACTTATGGCAGCACATGGTTGCATGTGCAGTGAGAGCTAACAACCTTCATGAGGCAGTGTGCCAAGTGACATTGCTGTATTGATTTCACAAGTTCTGAAATTTGTGTTTTTATGATCATATGTATGTTGTGGTCTGTGAATTTTGCCATGGACAAAAAGCTGGAACAAAGAACCAATATGAAATTTTGTGTTAAACTTAGGAAGTCTGTTACAGAGACATTGAGCATGTTTTAGCAAGCTTACAGTAATGAGGCAATGTGTCATACGTAATATTTCAAGTGGCACACGTCTTCAAAAGCAGAAGAATATCCCTGGAAGACGATGAACAAGCTGGAAGGTGATGAGCCATCTGGAAGACGATGAGTGATCTGGAAGGTGATGAGCCATCTGGAAGGCCTGCCATGAAGGTGTCCCCTGGAAATGTGGAGAAAATTCATTAGCTTGTGCATGAGTATCCTCAGAGGACCTTCAACAATGTTTTGAAGTGTTTGAGGGAGGACATCTGGCAAAAGTGACCAGATCTGTGGAGTGTGAAGAATTAGATTTTTCATGATGACAGTGTGCTCTGTCATCAAACTCTCTTCACTTGTGAGTTTCTCACCAAACACAACATGGTATCACTTCCACACTCACCCTATTTGCTAGATTTAGCACCCGTGGACTTCCATTTCTTCCCCAAGATGAAAATGTAACTTAAAGGTCACCATTCTAACACTGTTGTTGAGATCAAGAGCGAATCGCAGAAGGTCCTTAACTTGCTTATGGAAAACGACTTTCAGGTCAAATTCCAAAAGTGGCAGGAATGCTGGGACCAGTATATTGCTGTGCAAGGAGTCTATTTTGAAGGAGATGATGTTAAAACTTGGGTGAATAAGTTATTTTTCATTAAACATAACTAATCTGGGAACTTTTTGATATCACCTCGTATTTCTTTTTAATTGAGTGAGATCATGAGAAAATCCTCTATTTCCTCTGAAAAGTTCTTGCCTTTAAGGGTATCGCAAAAGGCCTCGTTGGTGATCCAACCTTCTGAGTTCTTTTACAGGACTTGGGAAAAACTGAAGGATCACTGCAATAAGTCTGTTAATCTGAGAGGGGAATGTGTTGAATGAAATTAACTGATCTTTCTGTATTTTCTTTTACCCGAAGCAATATACTTTTCAGCACCCTCTCTTATCCTTTAGCTTTCACCTTTTACTTGCTTCAGCCATTGCACTGTGGCAGTGCTGTGGGCACTGCTTTGTTGTTAAACAGCTTGACCCCAGTACATTAGTCAGGTAGTTTTTTATTTTTTTAATTTTTGTTGGTCTGTTTTGCTGAACTGCCAAATTACAGGGACCTAAACAAACCAACATCAGTTGTCAAATGTCAGTCAAGGACAGACCCAAACACATAGAGACACACAGACAGAAGCATGTGTGTGTGTGTGTGTGCTACTGGCTTCTTTCAGTTTTCATCTACCAAATCCACTCACAAGGCATTGGTTGACCCATGATAATTGTAGAAGACTATATCCCAATGTGCCATGCTATCGTAGTACAGTATCATTATACCTCTACTATACAAGCTAAAGTGGGAGCTTTTACATGGTTAGTCAACCTGGTAGAAAGAGCTGTCTAGTTTCCTCATCTCACCTTACTATTTTAAGAAAGAGAAAGACAACATATAGAAGTACTTGGAATTTTCTTGTTTTGCATCTCCCAAACAAGTCAATGTGCCAGGTAAAAAATGGCAGATGCAGTGTTGAAAAAATGTTCTGGCTGCAACATTGTAGAATATTATTCCAAAGTTTGTCAAACAGCTGCCTGGAAACATCATAAGATTTCATGCAAGACTTCAAAGACTGAAGATGGTGAAAGTACTGTTAAAAAGGGTGAGTGACACAAGCAAGAAATGTATTTCCTATCTGCACTATTGTAGACTCCTCTACACAAATATATACCTCCATTTCACCACTATTGCGTGTATGATCTCTCTTGGTGCTTCGATGAATGAAAGTTCAGCAAGACACAGCTAAATTGAAATTCACATCTGCCCCAGGTCTGTGGAAAATGACTATCAGTCTATGGCTACCTGTGTACATGGTAAATGCTTCAGACTTCCAGTAGGTAACATCCTCTACCTGTCACTGTCATCACTTACCTTATTGTCACAGGACTTATGAAGAAAATGTGATGATGATGGTTTCAGTGTCTTTGTTTGCTGAACAACCTGCATGATGAATATTATTTCAGTGAGCAGAATTTCTTCAGCCTTTATGTTCTGAGTTCAAATGCCAGTGAAGTCGTCTTTGCCTTTCATCCTTTCGATGTTGATAAAATAAGTACATTATCATATATGTGGTAGAAGTGTTTGGTAGGTGAGCTGGCAGAAACATTAGCACGCCGGGCAAAATGCTTAGCGGTATTTCGTCTGCCGTTACGTTCTGAGTTCAAATTCCGCCCAGGTCGACTTTGCCTTTCATCCTTTCGGGGTCGATGAATTAAGTACCAGTTACGCACTGGGGTCGATGTAGTCGACTTAATCCCTTTGTCTGTCCTTGTTTGCCCCCTCTATGTTTAGCCCCTTGTGGGCAATAAAGAAATAAGAAGTGTTTGGTATGTTCCATTTTATCTCTCCCCCAACAGGTCAATGTGCCAGGTGTAAAAAGTCAGATGTAGCATTGAAAAAATGTTTCCACTGCAACAATGTGGAATATTGTTCTGATGTTTGTCAAAAAGATGACTGGAAACATCAACAGACTTCATGCAAGACTTCAAAGACTGCAGATGGAGCATGTTCTAGTGAAATATTAGTTAATGGTAAGTGATACAAGCAAGAAATATATTCCTCAATTACACCATTTTACTCCTTGCCTGCATAAATAGACGCTTCCACTACATCACATATGCCCATTCACTATCACATTATTATTGTAATCCTGTACAAGGTGGTGAGCTGACCGAATTGTTAACATGCTGGACATAATGCTTTGTGGCATTTTGTCTATCTTTACATTCTGTGTTCAAATTCTAATGGGATTGACTTTGCCTTTCATCCTTTTGGGGTTGATAAAATACAGGGGTTGGACAAAATAATGGAAACACCTTAAAATTTCAAACAAATTTATTTTAATATCGGGTAGGACCACCTTTGACAGTAATTACAGCTTGAATTCTATGAGGTATGGATTTGTACAAAGTTTGAATTGTTTCCAAAGGAATTTTTGTCCATTCTTCAGCTAAAACAGTCTCCAGTTCTTGTAGTGATGATGGTGGAGGATATCAACTCCTTAATTGTTTTTCTAAAATGCACCATAAATGTTCAATAATATTGAGATTAGGGGACTGTGGTGGCCAGATAAGATGTTCAACTTCAC
>NC_068999.1:52621418-52624765 GCF_001194135.2 Octopus bimaculoides
GACAGTCTGGATCAAATGCTTCTTTTGGCAGTCTCCACACGTACACTTGGCTGGTGGTCGGAAATAGGGTAAAGGATGGCTTATCTGAGAAAATAACATTCTTCCACTGCTCCAGGGACTAATTCTATAGGTTTTTACTCCACTCTAAATGCTTTGCAATGTTTGTTTTTGAAAGTAGTGGTTTTCTGATTGCAGCTCTCCTTTGAAATCCAGCTTTGTGTAGCTCCCAGCGAACAGTTTTTGTGGAAACTGGGTTCTTGAGGAGGTCATTAAGCTCTGCAGTAATTTTGGGAGTTGTACTTTTGTGATCCTTTCTAACAATTCACGTAAGAGTCTGACAGTCCTTATCTGAAAGTTTTGGTTTTCTTCTGGAGTTTTGTTTCGACAAGGAGGTTTTTCCCCCTTTCCAAAGGCTGTCATTACTTTCAAGACAGTACTTCTTGATACACCAAACATTTCAGCTGTTTTCATTCTGCTAGCACCTGCCATACGAGCACCAACAATTTGACCTGTTTGAAAGTCCAATAGATCTGTCATTCTAATGAATTTTAATTTCCTTTTTCTAATGATATCTGAAGAGAAACAGCAATTTTAGCAAAACATATTAAGCAACACTAATGATAAATAAAAAAAAAACATAAAAATAACCAAGCTTTTGATGGTTTTATAGATATTTCAAAATTATGATGCTAGGTGTTTCCATTATTTTGTCTAACCCCTGTAAGTATCTTTTGTATACTGGGGTCAATTTAATTGACTTAGCCCCTTCTACAAACCAGCTGGCTTTGTACTGAAATTTGAAACCATTATTATAATCTTGTATTACTTTCTCTACCTTTTATAATTAAATACGTTTTTTTCGTAAATAATGTATCAGAGTTAAAATATTTCATCTGCTGTGAAATTTCAATGTACATGAAAATAATGTATATTTTTGTTTTTGTTATCATGTTAGATTTTTTTTTCTGTCATTATAATTGAAATGTTTTAAAGCATATTATAATATGGATTGAGTACCATTCCCTATTATTAACTCCTTGCTATGAAAATCCTCTTTACTCATATGTACAAATCTGATTCTGTTAAATAGAACGCTGTCAACAATGTAAACATTGGAATGATCACTTGAAATACTGTACTGGATGTCATAAAGTAAAATATTGTAATAAATATTGTCAAGAAATTGATTGGCTTTATCATAAGGAGAATTGTTATTCTACAGACAATAGAAAAGGTATGTCTTCTCCAACTGGATCAATAAAGTGTATGTGGAAAAAGTTTATATATTGAATTTTTTATAGAAGCCATCACAATTAAATAGGAAAGCCATCTCCAATACATATAGAAGCCATCATGAACCAAGAAACTGTCCCAAACACATGAAAAGCAATTTTAACTAGACAGAGATGTAATCATCAATAGACAGAAAAGCAGTCGTCAATTGACAGAGAAGCAATTACAAATAGAGATACAATAGCACACACACACACACACACATACATGCATGCGCCCACACACACACACAAACATGTATGCGCATGCACACACACACATGCACATACACAAAGAAACCATTGCAAATATACGTATAAGCTGGCATAGTTGTGGTTAACATATTATAGCTCATAACATCACCATATAATCTGTAAACAAATAAAATGCTTATGATAAAACATTCTTCACATGTCTTGGATTGCACGTCTGCTGTAACAAATGCCAACATCCTAACATCCGTTCAGAAACAGTCTTTTCTGCTGATTGGCAAAAACTCACACCACAAGCTATGACATCTTATAATATCTAGCTCACAGCTTTTATCGTCTCTCATTCTCTTTTCCTTTCACATGTCCTGTTGCTACAGTAGCTGGTGTTTTTCTGAACACACCAGAAACATGCATACCTTGTTCCATCCACACTCACCAAACACATCAGCTACATCACTTGTCATCCCTACTATGGTATCTCATCTCATCTCTCCCAGATTCAATATTAAACACTTTGTTCAGCAATCTTGTCCCCCACTCCCAGAATAGCATCCCTCTAGAATTTTTTTTTTTCCCATCCGATACCTACACTCCTCTCTGCATCTGTAGACAACAGCTAATAAATGTTGTAACTGAACAACAACATTGCTTTCACCAGAAGAATGACTTAAAGTGGTGGTGATGGCAGGGCATTACTCAGTGACTTTTGCATGAAAACAAATAGTTATGTGGGTGCTAACTTAACCATTTAACATTCAAGCTGGCCATATCCAGCCAAAACATTCTATCTGTTTTATGTTCAAACCAAAACTATCCTACAATGTCACAACTCTCTTACAATGTCTTTCTAAAACTAAACAATTACTTCATTAAAAATCTAAAAGCTATGAGATCGTTACCAACGTCACCTTCCTGGCACTTGGGCACGTAAAAAGACATTCGAGCGAGTTTGTTGCCAGTGCCGCTGGACTGGCTCCTGTGCAGGTGGCACATAAAATACACCAGTTTGAGTGTGGCCGTTGCCAGTACCGCCTGACTGGCCTTCGTGCCGGTGGCACGTAAAAGCACCCACTACACTCTCGGAGTGGTAGGCGTTAGGAAAGGCATCCAGCTGTAGAAACTCTGCCAAATCAGATTGGAGCCTGGTGCAGCCATCTGGTTCACCAGTCCTCAATCAAATCGTCTTACCCATGCTAGCATGGAAAGCGGATGTTAAACGATGATGATGATGATGATGATGATACATTTGACAGAGTAATCAGAATGCTAAAGGGTTAATGTGGTTAGCCAAAAATATTTAAAAAAGTGTTAATTACTGTGAGAATCCCAGGTGTTATATGCATGACCATTATTGTGGCATATATTGTCTTAAAACCTTGTAATAATGTGTATGTCTTGTAGTAGGATTGAGAAGTTTATTTTGCAACCACATGGTTTCAGGTTCAATCTTAGTGTGACATTTTGGGCAAGACTTTAAATGAACAACATCATTTGTATGGTGGTGATGCTCAATTAGGCATGGGAGTGGCTGTGTCGTAAGTAGCTTGCTTACCAACCACATGGTTCCGGGTTCATTCCCACTGCATGGCACCTTGCGCAAGTAACTTCTACTATAGCCTCAGGCTGACCAAAGCCTTGTGAGTAGATTTGGTAGACGGAAACTGAAAGAAGCTCGTCATATATACATGTATGTGTGTATATATGTATATATATATATATATATATATATATATATGTGTGTATATATGTTTGTGTGTCTGTGTTTGTCCCCCCCAACATCGCTTGACAACCGATGGTGGTGTGTTTACGTCCCCGTAACTTAGCAGTCCGGCAAAAGCAACCGATAGAATAAGTACTAGGCTT
>NC_068999.1:52624775-52631341 GCF_001194135.2 Octopus bimaculoides
TATATATATATATATATATATGTGTGTATATATGTTTGTGTGTCTGTGTTTGTCCCCCCCAACATCGCTTGACAACCGATGGTGGTGTGTTTAC
Source organism: Octopus bimaculoides (assembly GCF_001194135.2). NCBI lineage: Eukaryota > Metazoa > Mollusca > Cephalopoda > Octopoda > Octopodidae > Octopus > Octopus bimaculoides. Next base: position 52,624,870 of record NC_068999.1, read on the forward strand.
GTCCCCGTAACTTAGCAGTCCGGCAAAAGCAACCGATAGAATAAGTACTAGGCTTCCAAAGAATAAGTCCTGGGGTCAATTTGCTCGACTGAAGGTGGTGCTCCAGCATGGCCACAGTCAAATGACTGAAACAAGTAAAAGAGTAAAGAGAGAGTAAAAGAGTATGTGATATTTAGATAAGTGTACACACACACATATGTGTATATGTGTAAGCTTGTCTAGACATCACACAATGTTTGTAAATGTGCATCACCATCATATTTCACTACACAGCCATGTTTGTCCTTATGTATTTTATATAAAATGAAATATTAAAAACAATGAACTTTTTTCAGTTTCCGCCTACCAAATCCATTCACAAGTTTTTGGTTGGCCTGGAGTTATATTAGGAAACACTTGACCAAGGGGCCACATAGCAGGGCTGAACCAGAGACCATATGGTTGGGAAGTAAACTTCTCAACCACAGTCATGCTTACACCTTTGAATGAATGTTTATAATTGAAAGGCTTAAGTGTTTTACTTTTAATTTGTTCTGTTTTTAGGTTCTACTTTTCCTATACCAAAAAGTGTTGAACGAGAGATTGCCAGAATGTTTCCTTTTCAAACAGTTCTCACCAAATTTGATGAAGTAACTGCTGTAGATAAATTGCCTCTAACACACTCACGTAAAGAAGAAAAACTTATTGCTTACATCTTCAAGAAGGGCTACCACCCGTTTAGGCTACATCATGAAATCCGAGTGAGTATACCTTTTACACCACACGCACACACACATAGCTATTTTAAGGCATCCATATACTCGGCAGAGTTGCCCATAGGTCTCACAGGTCTAGGGTCCCAATTCTAATCTTCATATGCTATGGTTTACTTTCAATGTTGTTGGCACTCCGTCGCTTACGACGTCGAGGGTTCCAGTTGATCCGATCAGCCTGCTCGTGAAATTAACGTGCAAGTGGCTGAGCACTCCACAGACACGTGTACCCTTAACGTAGTTCTCGGGGATATTCAGCGTGACATAGTGTGACAAGGCTGACCCTTTGAATTACAGGCACAACAGAAACAGGAAGTAAGAGTGAGAGAAAGTTGTGGTGAAAGAGTACAGCAGGGTTCGCCACCATCTCCTGCCAGAGCTTCGTGGAGCTTTAGGTGTTTTCGTTCAATAAACACTCACAACGCCCAGTCTTGGAATCGAAACCGCGAGTCCGCTGCCCTAACCACTGGGCCATTGCGCCTCCACTTACTTTCAATAAATAAATACTAAAGTGCTCAGAACATTTATTTGCCTGAGCATCTGTGATGCTGCTATGACAGCCCTGTATGCATGCAAGTGTGCACATGTGCATGCACACACACATTTCAATTGCTTTGAATACTGAGACTTCCAAAGTGAGCGTAGGTTATGTTGGTTTCCACTTGTCACCCACCGAGCAGAAACCTTTTTTCATGCCAAGTTTGTTGTACAGAATATTCTCAACTCTCTTGTGGAATATGCTAATAGCATTGGCTATTTGATATATAGTCAATTACCTGTCAACGATCATGACAGGCACAGGATTTTGAGACCTTGGATCATCTTCATGACTCCCCCCCCCTAAATATAGCTGCCCACTTTTGCACTGTTGATAAAGCTGGAGTGTCATCCTTTAATGTAGCAACTATGTCAGCATGAATGTCCTTGGAGGCTAAACCATTTTCCTGCAGGTACTTGATAACACCACAATGCTGAATTTTATCCATTTTCAAGAGAAGTCGCTGCTAGTTACTTCTGAAGTGTTCCTTGAACAGTCAGGTGTCAGTTGAGCTGGAAAGAAACAATTTAGTTATTAATAAGGAGTGCTGAAATTAATGCATGCAAGATTTCACAGCTCTAGTATCACTCCTTCATAGTCAGTATATGAGTTTTGCAGCTCAACCTCATATCTAGACATTTTTATTTAGTATTTGTATAAACATTTTTTATATTTATATAAAACCTTTTTTTTTTTTCTTTCTGCAGGATGTCACTGGAGAAATTAGACATGTGATGTTTTATCTCACTGAATTCATTTCAGAACCATATTTTAGATGGGACCAATTAAAAGTTGGTAACTATATTGTTATAATTAAACCACAAATCCATTATTTCGTTGATGGGCATGTTGGTTTTAGAATAGACTCTTTGAACGTGATTAGGATTATTGATAACAATTCACATTGATTTTTTACAAAGCTAAGAAATGAACTGAAGTTATAAGTAAATAAATAAAACACAGCACTAAATATCTAAATAAACAAACTATCTAGGTTAATATTTACATTGGACAGATAGGTGTCCTCATCTTGTTTGTTGTTACCACAACGTTTCAGCTGATGCGCTCTTCAGCTTCATCAGGTGTTCTGGTAGAATTTCGAATCCAACCCTTTATTTGACTACTGGGGTACACTGTTCTCATTCCTAAGGTATTTTTTGCTGATATTATTATTTATTCAAGTCACTGACTGAAATTGAACCTGCACTCTTAAACACTATGTTATATGCCTGCGGGCAATTATAGAATGAATTTTAGGACTTATTTTTCCTTAATACCAGTTCCTATTTTCTACTCATCTGCACTAGGTCTGCTTAGGAGGTTATTGTGTCCTAGCATATGTGCTGCCTCTTTCAGTTTTCATATTTTCCAGTGGTGTTCTCTGTTTATTATTTTAACTTCATCCCACAGGAGGAGGTGGCCTCTGTTTTTCCATACAGCTATACTCGATTTTTCAATATTCCCTTGTGTTACAGCTTTATGATGTTCCTCTACCCTTATTTTGAGGGGGCGACATGTTTGACCTTTGTATAACCTACCATGACTGCATGGGATGGAGTACACACAGTCTTTGGTTATATTCTCTTCTATTGGTGGTTTTATTTGGATGAGATATTTGTGAAGTGTTTTACTCTTTAATACTATCCTGATGTCATATGGACCGCATATCTTTTGTATCTTTTTCAAGAGGCCTTTTCCATAGGGGAGACAGATTGTGGTCAATTTATGGGGTTCATCCTCTCTCCTCTTCCTAATTGGAGTGGATAGTATGCTTTTTGGGTAGTTGTTGCTTAATAGTTACTTAGCGTGATCATTTCTTCGTGGTGTGTATCAGGATCACTACTTATAGGCACTGTGCAATCCCTCTCTTTACACTGTATGGCTGATGAGATTTGAAGTTGAAATATCATCCAGTGAAGGTTGGCTTGCAGCATACGGATGTCCTGAACTCATACTCAGGAAGAACCCATACAACAGACAGAGGTTTTAGCTATGGGTTCACCATTATCACTAATAATAGCCAATATATACATGGAATACTTTGAGAATTTGGCTTTAGGATCAACACCACAAAGCCAACCCTATGGCTTCGATATGTTGATGACATCTTTCTACTCTGGCCCCACCACAAAGTTGTCCAAATACTGCTGTATTATGCAAACTCAAAGTAAAACCACCAATAGAAGAGAATATGACCAAAGACTGCATGTATTCCATCCAATGAATTTGTGGTAGGTTATACAAACATGAAACATCCCACCCCATCAAAGTAAGGGTAGTGGAATATTGTAAAGCTGCAACATGAGGGGATATTGAAAAATTGGGTATAGCTGATCATGTATGGAAAAACGGAGACCACCTCCCCTTGTGGGATGAAGTTAAAATAGAGAACACCACTGGGAAATACAAAAACTAAAAGAAGCAGCACATATGCTAAGACACAATAACCTCCTAAGCAGACCTATGAGTAGAATATGGGAACCAGTATCAAGGAAATACTAATATAATAGGTTTATAAGCCCTAAAATTCACTCTATAATTGCCCACGGGCATATAGCATAGTGGTTAAGAGTGCAGGAAACTAACCCCAAGATACCAGGTTCAATCTCAGTCAGTAACTTTAATAAATAATGACAACAACATCAAAAATACCTTAGGAATGAGTACAGAGTATTCCAGTAGTCAAATGAAAGGTTGGGTTCAAAATTCCACCAGGACACCTGATGAAGGCTGGAGAGTACATCTGCCGAAACATTGTGGTAACAATAAACAAGGTGAGGACACCTATCCATCCAATGTAAATATTGTACATAATTCCTCATCTCTAAAATATAGAACAGTATTATCTAGGTTAAATATATCTCCTGGGATTATGCAACAAAATGAAGGAGTAAAAGAGTCATGTAAACTTCCTTTTCTGCTCTGAAATAAGACAGAAGCACAAAAATGGGGAAATAAAAAAGAGAGAGAGAAAGAGAATAAATAAAAACATGTATGTGAAAGGAACTGAATGATCTAAAATAAAAAGAACATTATTTTTGTGTGTGTGCTATTCATATAAAAGAATTTATTGAAGGAGAAAAATGTTCTGGAAGAACAAGATGGAGGGGAAAATGTTTAATTTTTTAAAATGTGTTTTGGATTTTTCCAATTTTTAATATTCATTAATAATCATTAACGATTTTAATAGCATCAGAAAAAAAAATCGTTTATGTAATTTATTCCAGCAGTTTACAGTCTGAGTCAGTGTTAAAATCCTGCTGGTTTTGCCCGTTAATTAGAAACAATTGCTTACAGAATAATGGGAAAGGGAACAAAAAAAGAAGAAAGGATTTTCTTTATATTCTTTTATCTGTTACTTGCTTTAGTCATTTGCTTGCTGCCATGCTGGAGCACAACCTTGAAGGGTTTTTAGCCAAACAAATTGACCTCTGTACTTATTTTGAAGTCTGGTTCTTATTCTATTAATCTATTAAGTTATAGAGATGTAATCAAACCAACACTAGTCATCAAGTGGTGGTGGAGGGGAACACACACACATGCACACATATGGATACACACATATTTATATGACAGTCTTCCACACAGTTTCTATGTACCAAATTCACTCACAAGGTATTCTGTCAGCCCAGGGCTATGGTAGAAAACATTAGGTGTCATGCTGTGGAACTGAACCTGAAACCACATGGTTGAAAAATGAGCTTCTTAACCACTCAGCCATGTGTGTGTTGGCACTCGGTCGCTTACGACGCCTAGGGTTCCAGTTGATTCGATCAACGGAACAGCCTGTCCGTGAAATTAACGTGCAAGTGGCTGAGCACTCCACAGACACGTGTACCCTTAACGTAGTTCTCGGGGATATTCAGCGTGACACAGTGTGACAAGGCTGACCCTTTGAATTACAGGCACAACAGAAACAGGAAGTAAGAGTGAGAGAAAGTTGTGGTGAAAGAGTACAGCAGGGTTTGCCACCATCTCCTGCCGGAGCCTCGTGGAGCTTTAGGTGTTTTCGCTCAATAAACCCTCACAATGCCCTGTTTGGGAATCGAAACCGCGATCCTATGACCGCGAGTCCGCTGCCCTAACCACTGGGCCATTACGCCTCCACACTCAGCCACACCTGTACAATATTAACTGCTTTTAATTTTAAAAATTTGAATTTGAATTTAATCTTGGAGTCCTACAAAGAAATACAAACCAGGAAGAGATTCTGAAGTTATTACATGCGCCATTATTAGCAGTGTCGGTGTCTTTCATATAATAGCTTTAACTCTACCTTTCTTAACGATTTCTTGTGACCATGCCAACAACTGCTAGAAATAGCAGCCAGATCTTAGAAATATGAAAGACACTTTGAATAATGTGGTCACAGATATTTTGCACTATGTCTGGAAGACAAACAGACTGGACATGGCCTTAAGATTTGTAGTGGTACCTTAAAAGTAAACGAAAAATGAAATATGTGGTTAAGAAGATTGCTTAACAACTGCATGATTTTAGTTTCAATCCCTTTGTGTGGCACTGTTGGCAAGTCTGCTGTTACCGCAGGCCAACCAATGGGAGCTAGAAAGTGCAATACATTCATACACACAAACATGCACATTTATATGTATACATACACACATATATGTATATATGAAAGAATAACAACACCTATTATCATTAATTCATTAATGTTTGTTCTCCATGCAGACATAGGTCAGACAGTTTGATTGGTGCCAGCGAGCCAGAGGATTGTACCAAACTCTAACGCTGTGGTTCTCAACTGGAGTACATACGGTCCCTGAGGGTCCATATAAGACTCCTGGTGTTCACACAGCAAAATAGTAAATTGGAGATGCACAATAATATTTTAAGGGCTCTGGAAAGATTTTGTTTTAGAAGCTCGCAAGGAATGAAGCCAGTATGCTCCGTTGGATGTGTAATGTCAATGTGAATACCCGTCAGAGTGTAAGTATCTTGAGAGAAAAGCTGAACATTAGAAGCATCAGTTGTGGTGTGCAAGAGAGACGATTGCGCTGGTATGGACATGTGGTGAGAATGGAGGACGATAGCTGCGTGAAAAAGTGCCACACCCTAACAGTTGAGGGAACCCGTGGAAGAGGTAGGCCCAGGAAGACCTGGGCTGAGGTGGTGAGGCAAGACCTTCGTACATTGGGCCTCACCGAGGCGATGACTACTG